>NC_134085.1:49656096-49803007 GCF_000715075.1 Nicotiana tabacum
ATTTTGTAAGCCAACACTCCACCATATTTATTTAAACATCCCCATACATTTGGTGCAATTTGTACAAGCTACCACTTATTAATCACTAAAAAATATATGAACTTTTTTTTTCTCGTGGTGCTTTTCTTTTTAAGCTCCACATTCTGCACCTTTTCTATATTTCCATGGTTCCACTTCAAAAACCAAACTACCACCCCACACTTTTGTTTTTACATAATCTCAATACCAATCTAATGCTTAGTGGAAGAAAATTAATTCAAACAGCAGGCTATTCAAACAAGTGGTTAAGGTTCACATTGTGGTTGCCAAAGAAACAGGCTTATAAGATCAACGGGGTTAACTAAGATGTAATACATTCAGGTGGGTTCACTTTATATGTCTGTATCAACAAAGAAATGCCTATATCACTTCTAAAATCGAATGAAGCTACTATTTCGCTTTGCAAACACACATGGCAAGTTCTAGGCATCAAATGTACAGCATGGAATACAATAATACTCACACCCACATGGCACATGACTCACTCCGGATTAGTTTATCGAAACATTCTCTTTTGAGTGTTCAAGTTAGGTACAACATACAATTTTTAAGGCACTTAAACATGATTCAACCCTTGAAGCTAAGCGCTACACTCTAGCGTCTATCGTGTTCAGGTGTAAGAATGCTAAGGGTTTTTTTTTCTACAATTTTAAGCTCGTCTTCCATTAATCCTAACCTAAAACAAAAAATCTACTTATACCCGGTTCAAGCTAAAACCCTTGAAAAAGAACCGTGACCCAAAGAAAAACCAAGGGGGAGTTACTACACTACCTAAGACATAATTTTTTTTTTCTCTCGACTTGGTCCCTTAAGAACCCCGCCGAAAGAGATCCATCGTCGGGACAAGTCGCTTGTATTTTAACTTCCTAAAAAAATTGTTACTCTATTTCTAAAGTCACTAACACAAAACAAAACCAAGAACAACAAGTAGATAATATTCACAAGTACAACATACAACGAAGTCCCCCACCCCACACATAAAATTAAGACATGTCCCCATGGCTTGACAATATAAAAAGCTGTGAGGTAAAGAAACTTCCCCGAAGGGTCACTCTTGATTCAAAACTGTGTCTGGGTTCACGTTGCAGGCGCGACCCAGTGCTCTCAACCAGCCCATGAACTTCTTTTCCGACTTCACCTGTCGGTCAACCACAACATCCATGCAAGACCCCAAGTTTGTGATGGAGGTCCGTAGTCTAGTCATTTCCTGCTCCAGAGCATCCATCCGAGTGATCCGTCATGGCTGTGATGATCCTTCCTCGTCCCCTCTAGGAGGGGTTGTGATCTCAGTAGCTTCAGCAGTATCAGAATCATCCTCAGACTCAGACTCATCAGATGAGTCATCATTGCGTTGTACTGGCTCTCTTCCCTATTGCCCAATTTTTCTCGCTCGGAAAGGGGTTTTTATAGGTAATTTCCCATCAACTCGGGAGTTCTTAGGAACCATAGCAAGGCAGCATAGACGGGTGACAAGCAAAGGGAAGTAGTGGCCTTTGCTTAGTTCGGGCGATCGGATGAACATTTCTTCAGAGAGGACTCGGGCGACATCAACCCTTGGTGAGTCATGAAGCAGTAGATCATAGCAGCCTGTGGCCCATTTACATCGGTGGTATTGCTGGATGGTAGCAACCGAGTGGTGATGATAGTTAGCCAACATTTGGCCTCCCAAATAAGCGACTTAGAGTGTAGAGTCGTCGGTTGTGCTACTCATTTGGGTTGTCTGCCAGGTATAAAAATGACCTCCAGAATTCTGTCCTAGTCAACCATCGGACGGCTAGCCCTGATATAATGATCGTCACCCGTGAACGTGGGGAGGCGATACACTCTGCGGATGACCTCTATAGAAGCATTAACCGGGGTGTTGCGCACAATCACAACTTTGTCCTCGTGTTTTGGCAGGTGTGCATAGAACTCCCTCACTAGCTGAATATTGGCTTCCTCATGAGCCTCAAAGAAGATGTCCAGTTGACACTTCCGTAGCTCATCAAACATATTGGGGCATTCCTTCACCAATGCCTTCCTGTCAATATGGACCTCATGGAGTAGCTTTTTGGCAAGTTTCTGATTGTACCTCGCCTCTGCTTCTTCAGAGACGAACCGAGATCTATCAAACCGTGGTTAGCTGGATTGGGCCCTAGCCTGTGAGGAGCCTCCTGGGCCACTCGCAGAGGACCCGTGTTTCTTCTCTTACGGGCTGAACTCATAATGCCTGTCAAAACAGAGAAAAACGTATTAGGATGAGCATAAAATGGTGACTATGGGTGGTTACTCAGACTTCACCACTACCATGTCACAACATTTCCTTATATCTCCATTGAGGCAATTTCACAAACACATTGTGGGCGAATTCTCATCAAGTCGCAACAATGATGCACTGGTTTGCGGATGGTAAGGGGTAGCCACCTTGTGGCGTACATCATACTTTGCAAGCAATTTCTCGAAGGCTCTGTTACTGAAGTGAGTGCCTCCATCACTGATGATCTCTCTTGGTATCTCAAATCGGGTGAATATATTCTTTTTCACAAAACTTATCACCACTCTTGCATCATTAGTGGGCAACGCTGCAGCTTCCACCCATTTAGACACGTAATCCATAACAACAAGTATGTATTTATTGCCAAATGATCTGACGAAGGGGCCCATGAAGTCAATCCCCCAAACACCAAACACCTTTACCTCTTGAATGGGGTTCATGGGCATCTCATGGAGACGGGAAATGATCCCGCTTCGCTAACATTCATCGCACCCCTTCACCCATAGGTGTGCATCTCTAAACACTATTGGCCAAAAGAACCCGGCCTCTAGCACTTTCGCAGCTGTCCTGGCTCCTCCAAAATGTCCTCCATATGCTGATGTGTGACAAGCCTGCAAAACAGAAGATTGTTCTATCTCGGGGACACACCTCTGGATCATATTATCAACACAGATTCTAAACAAATAAGGCTCGTCCCAATAATACATGCGGCAATCACGATAAAAATTTTTCTTTTAGACATATGAAAGGTTATAGGGAACAATACCGCAGCCAGGTAGTTTGCAAAATCTGCATACCATGGCGCATCTTAAAGACTGGCTGCGAGCAGCTGCTCGTCTGGAAAGGTTTCCAGGATCTCTTTGACCTCGACTGATTTTTTAGCTCCTTCAAGTTGCGATAGATGATCAGCGACTTGATTTTCTATGCCCTTACAGTCACGAATTTCGAGGTCAAATTCTTGCATTAGCACCCAACGAATCAGGCGCGGCTTAGACTCTTTTTTCTCAATTACGTACCTGAGAGCTGCATGGTCAGTATATACAATTACCTTGGAACCAATCAGATATGATCGGAACTTGTCAAAAGCAAACACCACCGCCAACATCTCCTTCTCTGTCACTGTGTAATTGAGTTATGCACCGCTTAGCGTTCTGCTTGCGTAGTAAATCGGGTGCATCAGCTTACCTTTTCGCTGCCCCAAGACTGCTCTTATAGCATAGTCGCTGGCATCACACATGAGCTCAAATGGTTGCTCCTAGCTGGGTGCAACAATGATGGGTGCCATTATCAATCCCTTCTTCAGTTCCTCATATGCCAACCTGCAATCATTAGAAAATACAAAGGGCTGATCATTTTCAAGGAGTTTGCATAATAGGTTAGCAATTTTGGAAAAATCTTTTATGAAACGTCGGTAGAACCCGGTGTGGACATGAAAACTTCTCACCGCCTTGATTGAAGTGGGCGGTGGTAGCTCAATCACGTCAACCTTAGCATGGTCGACCTCAATTCCTTTACTGGACACTCGATGCCCCAGGACTATACCTTCTTGTACCATAAAATGGCACTTCTCCCAGTTTAGCACTAAGTTTGTCTCCACACATCTTTTAAGCACTCTCCTTAAGTTGTGAAGACAGTCTTCGAATGAATCTCCCACCACGGAGAAATCATCCATAAAGACCTCCATAATATCCTCCACCATGTCTGTGAAGATGGATAACATGCACCGTTGAAAAGTCGCGGGTTCATTGCAAAGCCCAAAAGGCATTCTCTGAAAGGCAAAGATGACAACGGACAGGTGACTGATGTTTTCTCTCTACCTTCGGCGGCTATTGATATCTGATTGTACCCCGAATATCCATCCAAGAAACAGAAGTGTGATCGCCCAGCCAGCCTGTCCAACATTTGGTTAATGAAAAGTAAGGGGAAATGGTCCTTCCGGGTGGCTGTGTTCAATTTCCTGTAATCCATGCAGATACGCCACCCTATGACTGTACGAGTTGAGATCAACTCATTGTTCTCATTTATTACAAAAGTAATTCCCCCCTTTTTCGGCACATATTGGACAAGGCTGACCCAATTACTATCAAAGATGAGGAAGATGATTCCCGCATCTAACCATTTGATTACTTCTTTCTTTACAACCTCTTTCATGTTTGGGTTCAGTCTTCGCTGGTGTTCCCTGGAAGGTTTGTGCCCCTCATCAAGGAGAATCTTATGCATACAGAAGGCTGGGTTGATACCCTTTATATCTGCCATGGTCCAGCCAATGGTAGTCTTGTTTTCCTGCAGTACCTGTACGAGCCATTCTACCTACACATCTAGCAAACCGGATGATATGATAATAGGAAAGATCGAATCAGGGCCTAAGAACACATACCTGATGTGATCTAGGAGTGGTTTCAGTTCCAACTTGGGTGGGTCCTCTATTGATGGCTTTGCTGGAGGAGTGGCCCTTTTTCTAGCTCAAGGGACTCGAACTGAGGTTCCCTTGACCAAAATCCTCGGCCTTCCAATGCCATGACCCATTCAGCTAACCCTTCACCATTTATTTCTTCTAAATTCGTCAGACATGCCTCAAATGGATCTTTTACAGTTAGGGTCATATCATCTTCTTGCAGGATTACATCCACTGCTTCCACTAGAAAGCAATTAGCATATTCATTGGGTCTCCTCATAGATTGTTGAACATTGAATATGACTTCTTCATTGTTCAATCTCATTTTTAATTCCCCAGTTTCACAGTCGATCAGTGCTCTCCTAGTGGCTAAAAATGGTATCCCTAAAATAAGGGGTATCTCCTCATCCACCTGACAATCCAAGATAACAAAGTCTACAGGGAACACGAACTTCCCCACTTGCACCAACACATCATCAAGAATACCAGTGGGCCTCTTCACTGTGCAGTCAGCCAGCTGTAGCAGCATCAAAATTGGCCTAGCTCTACCAATGCCTAGTTTGGTATACACAGCCAGCAGCATCATATTTATGCTGGCTCCCAAATCACACAATGCCTTTGCAAAGGCATAACTTCCAATTGTGCATGGAATAGTGAAGCTACCTGGGTCCGACATCTTTTGAGCCATCGGTTTTGCAACCACTACGCTGCAGGTCTGTGTCAGAGTTATAGTGGATAGATCCTGAAAATCAAACTTTCGTGACATTAGATCTTTCATCATCTTAGAATAACCAGGCATCTCCCTCGAGGCATCCATCAAAGGAATATTCAACTGAATTTGATGCAGCATCTCCATGAACTTCTTATATTGGTCTGCCTTCTTTTGTTTGACCAGTCTCTGAGGGAAGGGTGTAGGTATCACCCTTTGTGCATTGCTTGCTGGCTTCTCTCTGTTAGAATTTTCTGGCACAAGAGGTGCCACCTGTTCTGCAACTTGTTCATTCATCTTTTCTTTGCCTTTTTCCTCCTGACTCTGCTCAACCACCACTTTAGTAAGTTCTGTTGGTTCCTCTACCTCTAATTGAACTGGAGTGGCTGTTGTAGTATCCTTGTTGGCTTGTGCAATTTCCTGCTCTCTGTCTAAATCTCTCCCATTCCGGAGACTTACTGCCATCAACTGATTCGGGTTTTGGTCCCTGGGTTTATGTTTGTGTCTGCATGCAAAGTTCGCTAAGGACGGTTGTTCAAAGCCATGGACAGCTGACCCAGCTGCGTTTCAATATTCTTTATGGCTAAATCATGCACTGCCAATTTTTCCTGCACTTTATTATTTGTCCCAATGAGTTGCTGAAGCATACCCTTGATTTCTACCATGTTGTTGTCTTGCTGCTGAGGGGGTGGTTGGTATGTCAATTGTTGTTGATTTTGCTGTGGATAGCCCTGTGGTTTCTGATATGGTACTGGCACCAATTGGTTTTGAGGGTGAATACCCATAGGCTGCTGCATATTAGGCATGTACTACTGATTTTGATGCGGTCTCCACTGCTGTGCTCCTTGCCTCTGACCCCCATAGTTGTTGATATAATTTATATCTTCCCTTGTCCCTTGATTTTCACCTTCTCCTCTCCATGAACACATATAAGACTGATTAATACAAGGTGTACACAGTCCCCCATTTGTTGTATCAACAATGTGCACATGTTTTGCACCCATCTCATCAATCTTCTTTGCCAATATTCTCATCTGAGTCATGAGTGTGGCCATGTTCTTTGCATGCAAATTATTTGGGTAAAGAGGAACTAAATGCACTATGGGTGCCAATGTTATACCTATGGTCATCCACCCCGAATTTTGTGACATCTTATCAAGAAGGATTTTGCACTCAGTGAATGTTTTACTTAAAAATGCACCTCCAGGTGAAGCATCCACATTTGCTTTCAAATTGTCAGCTAGCCCCATGTAGAATCTCTGGCCGAGCATCTGGTCTGGAATGCCATAGTGAGGGCACTTCACTAACATTGCTTTAAATCTTTCCCAAGTTTCTTGCAAGGACTCAGTGGGTTGCTGCCTATGCTGCAATATGTCATCAATCTGTTTTGCAGTCTTGTTAGGCGGATAGAACTTGTTCAGGAACTGCTTGACTAATTCCTCCCATGTGGTAATAGAGTTGATAAGGAGTGAATTTAGCCAAGTCTGAGCTTTCCCGGTTACCGAGAATGGAAATAGTAGCAACTTGATAGTTTCCGTAGTCGCATTTGGCTGCCTTTGGGTCATACAAATTGACAGAAAATTTTTCAAGTGTTGTTGCGGGTCTTCAATGTGTGACCCGGAAAACAGTCCCTTATTCTGTAGCAGATGCAGCATGTTGTTGGTGATATTGAATGTCTCCGCTTGAATTGCGGGCACAGCTATGGAAGTGGACAGATTATTAGCTGTGGGATGTGCCCAGTCATAAAGTGCAGCTTTGGACACAAGAGGTGCCACCCCTCTGACATTTAAATCAGCTGGCTTATTCCTGACGTTTCCGTTGATGTTATCTACGTCACCCATGTCAAATTCGAGTTGGTGTGATTGTTGAGATTGTTGAAATCTTTTGTTGGCACAGTTCAATGCCCTGAATGTTTTCTCGAGGTCTGAGAGTCCTTCTAGCAGTTCTCCAGTCCTCGAAGAACTTCTAGGCATACACCTGCTTTCCACAAGAGTTCAAACATTAGAATTTCAATGAAAATATTGGGTATAGAGAGAACTGACTACACTTAGAATTTTATTTTGTACTTCTCTCAATTGTAATTGATAACACCGTTAATTCCCCGGCAACGGCGCCAAAATTCGATAACGCCAAACTATGCCTTATATAAGGACACACTCGGACGTAGCAAATATAATCTGAGTAATTTTTACCTAGAGTCGAACCACAGAGAATTAACCTATCAATTACTTTTGTCAGATTTACTAAATTCACATAATCAATTCCCCCAAACTTTGTAATTCACGATTGATGATATTTCTAACAACCAAAAACTGAAAATAATTAACAGCTGAAAATTAACTATGCTTGATGAGTAAACAGTTGGAATAAGGTCTAAGGTAATGGTTTCCCCCGTTGGTGATTTCCTTGGTTGTATGTTCTTATAGAGATGCCTTAGTTGGATCTATCAATCAAGAACTCTCCAGTTATCATAAATCTCTCTCGAGTAATTATGATCATTTACTAGACGCACTCTCTCAAGCTACGCTAGCTAGATTCACATTACCATTCTTTTATACTGCACCCGAGGTATCGTTATCTCTAATCCAACCTCTAAACCCTCGGTTATGACTCTCGTCTATACTCCGGGAGTGATGTTGTTCAAACAACTACCTAATTATGCACTCTCTCTCAAGAAGATACATAATAAATAGGAATGGATAATTGAGGGCCCTTTCAACTAACAACAATCAAAACGTAGAGGAACAAATAGAGATTAACAACCAATTCAAACTATATTACTATCACAACCAAGTCATCCCCAACGGGTTTCACCAAAACCTTAGATTAAAGTATTTAGCTACTCATGACAATGTAAGAATAAACTACGAAAATATTCATAATGGAAAATTGCAAGAAAGATAGAAGAGAATAAGAACTATGATATTTTTGGGTGATCTCTCACACTTCTTCTTCTTGCAAAGGTACTCTCAAAAAAATAATAAGCCCCCTTTCTTGGGCGAGTTTCCTAAATTTATACAGGTTTTACAAAAACTTTCTCGAATTGACATTTTGACCTCTTAAATTTCTGGATTGTGAACATGCTGCCGCGGCCGCGGCGTCGACCACGGCGCTGACCGCAGAGGACACTGACTTCCACCGCGGCGCGGACCGTGGTGAGTATGCTGGACCTTTTTGTCTCCGCTTTACTTCTCTTTTAGCTCTTTTTGTATCTGGGTACTTCTTGAGTGGATGTTTTCTTCACGTTATTGCCTCTAAACACTTCATGTTGCTTCCTCACATCTTATATTCCCTGCGAAACCAAAGAGCGTTAATTAAAGCATTTTATTGGCAACTTATATTATAAAACAACCACAAAGCATGGGCAATTATGATGTACATAACAACTATATAGCCTATTATCAACAATCCAGTGCTTTAATCTAGAGACGTGAAGGAAATACATGATATCTTCTGCAAAGCAATCAGCTATGGCCCATAACTATACAGGAACATCTTTGGTACTGTCAGTTAATATTTTATTTTATACTACTGAGGATCATGATGCTTGGGAATGGAGATCAAGACTAAAGAGATCAAGCTGGAGCAACACATGTGTTTATCTGACATAGATAGCTTGTCCTATAGAATGCATAACCTATACTTGCCTCATTAGCCTTGTTCATTGGACGTTTGTTCAATGAAACGCATACCCTTGCGCCTGGTGAGAGCTTTAGAGGTGCTACTTGGTATTTGCACTTGGTTATTGTATTCACTTACACCATTTGGAGATACATCTTTATTCTGTGTAATAAATAGCTCATTAGTATTAGTTTTCCTATTCATAGTACTAGCTAATAGTATCATGCTTTTATTTTATATTGCTTTGGACATCCTATAAGCTTTGAACCCAAGTTTTGATATATATATATATTGCATAAATAACATTTGTATATAATTTTTTTAAGCAAGTATATCACGAGGTCTGCTTCCTAGTAGCTAATATTGATAACATAGTGGCATACTTGCTTTAAACAATTATACTTGCTTTAAAAAATTATATACAAATGTTATTTATGCAATTTAATGCCATTGAAATAGTGACTGAAGATTGTAAAAATACAAAAATACTATTTTGTCCTAAATAATACAACAAATCCAATTATTTGTAGAATATAGGCTATCACTGCAAATAAAGTATAAATGGTGTGAAAATACAAATATAATTATATAAAACAAAGTAAACATATTGAGCGCATAGGCGTTGCTTTTAAACATTATGTCTTTTTGGAAAGGGATGTGATGGCTATTGTTTTTTGCATGGTAAAAAGCGAAGGAAAAAACAAATTAATTGTTAAAAAAGATAAAAGCTCTTCCTTTTCAATGAAACTGCCACATCATTGTACAAAAACTGATAAATTATTTGACTAGCGCTTATTCCACCTCAGTTTGTTAATTTTAAGTGTTGTGTATTTCAAGCTTGGTCTTACTTCACCGTCGAGAAAGGAAAGAAGACGTTATTATAAAATATAAATTTGTGTATTAATAAATAATTTGGATGATTAATCACCGAAAAATAATTTTAAGGATTAATTAATAAATATTTAACAATTAAAAATGAAAAAAAAATCCAGTTTGGAAGCTTTAAAAGTACAAGAATTATTTGTATGAACTCTTATAATCTAAGTTTTGATAATAATAAAAAAATAATATTTTAAAGAGAAAATACATAAGTTACCCATTAAATTTGTCCCGAAAAATCATTTACACACCTTAACTTTACGGGCGATCTATGTCCCACTTATTTTTGTTTGAGGTGAATTTAATATCACCCTAAATGGTGACATGGCAAAGGCAGTAGTTACACTCTCCCAAACTCGCGTGTAAGAAGGAAAGAATTAAAAATAGACATATATTTTTACCGTGTGCGTCCCTTTTTCTTTTACTATTTTTTTTGTCTTTTTATTTTCTCTCTCTACCTTTTCTTCTTCCTGTCACCATTTCCCTTTTCTCGTCCAAGATACTACTGTATCTCAATTTTTCGCCATTGTATCTGCCTCCATCCCCCTATTTGTTTTCCTTTTTCTTCTTTTTCTCTTCTGCTTTTTCTTTACTAGAGTAGAAATACTCTCCACCACCTTTTAGTAGTAGCAATACCACGTGTAGTTTCCACACCCATATATACATATACTTGTACTAGCTACAAAAAATCCTGTCTTTCTAATTTATTTCTGGTAATATTTCGTTAAAAAAATTTGAATAAATAATGTAATCTGGCATGTTTGGACATAAATTTTGCCGAAGCTTGAGGGATTTTAACTGACTGAAAAGTTTGGGATTTGCTGGCTTCATTTTTTGACGAGAAGTTTTCCTCTACTTTTTAAAGATGAAAGTGTTGGATCTTCCATGGTGGTGTAGGTGGTGATGAAGATGACACAGAAAAAAAGAGTTAAAAAAAGTAATGAAATAAGTGGGAAAAATATAGGAGCTTTTGACACGTGGCGCGCATGTACTATACATCCCACCACAAGACTGACTATGTGTTACCAATGAGATATTAAATTCATCCCAAACAAGAATTGGGGGGACATAGGTCGCCCGTAAAGTTAAGATGTGTAAATAATTTTTTCGAACAAGTTTGATGGGCATTTTATGTATTTTCTCTATTTTAAAAAATATATGGAATACTTTATAAAATATGAGGGCAAGATTTAGTATCAACATATGCCCTTCTTTACCAGGAATGATGAAAGAATTATCGGGTAAAGAAAATGATAATCCATTTTGTCCAAATAAATGAGGATGGGAGTATGTTGTCCTTAAAATATTGGGGTCGAACCCTGGTTCTTGAGTTACCTACATATCCCTGATTTTACAGGAATCAGGCCACGTGTAGTTCTGGATCCAAAGGTGGACAGACCGGTTGAGTTGTTATGAATAGATTGTATGCCTCGAAGAATGATTTGGAGAACATTGTCATGAATAATTGATGTTTTGGGCGAAGAGTATGAATGGCAATAATGCAAAATTGATCGTTACGGGATGCATGGGACAATATGATTGAGGACGTTTGTGGGAATGAACGTAATCAATTGTCAGTTACCAGTTACTTTAGGGACAATCAAGGAATATGAACGTTCGGTGTGAGAATTGCTCCTGTTTGTAGAACGGCTACCTCCGGAGTTACCTGCAAAACTTAAAAAAATGATGCACGTGAATATATATAGTCACTACGGAAAATTAAACATGATGCAAATTCCCTTTGGACTATGAGAATTGTTTTTGGACGATGAAGATAATGTCCTTATACTATGATGTCCTCGGCTATGAAGCATATGATAAAAGATTCGCAGGCCATGAAATGGTGTACTCGGGCCATAAAATGGTGTACTCGGGCCATGAAGATGGTGCCTTTAGACTATGACGCCTTTGAATAATGATATGCATCTTCGAGATCCTTAGGCCATGAAATGGTATCTTTGGACTATGAAGCCCTTGGATAATGATATGCTTTTTGAGATCCTTAGGCCTTGGAATGTTTTCCTGAGGCTATGAAGATGATGCCTTCGGATTATGACGCCTTCGGATAATATGGCTATATTTCAGCCCAAAAAATGCAAAGATGCAGTGATATTGATTGTTCCTTAGAGGAAACAGATAATGCTTAGTCATATGCGAGAATGAAGGAAGGTAGCGCTTAGCCTTATATGAGATGAGGAAAGTGCTTATCACTATGCAGATGAAGGCAATGTCTAGCCTTATGCAATGATAGAGGCAGTGCTTAACCTCATGCAATCTAATGAGGGTAGTGCTTAGTTCACTATAGAGAAAGGTAGTGCTTAGCTGTATGCAATGATTGAGGCAATACTTAGCCTCAAGCAATTCAATGAGGGTAGTGCTTAGCCCTGTAGAGAAAGGCAACGCTTAGCCTTATGCAATGATGGAAACAGTGCTTAGCCTCATGCAATGCAATGAGGGTAGCGATTAGCCCCATGCAGAGAAAGGCAAAGCTTAGCTCTATGCAATGATGGAGGCAGTGCTTAGCATCATGCAATGTAATGAGGGCAGTGCTTAGTCCTATGCAGAGAAAGAAAATGCTTAGCCTTATGTAATGATGAAGGTAGTTCTTAGCCTTATGCAATGCAATGAGGACATTGCTTAGCTGTTACACCCAATATTTATTTACGTGAAAGTACGTCGTAATTCAATTGATTTAAGCTAGGAAATGATATCCTCTTGGAAAGTATATAAAGTTATTTAATGTTATTACACCCCATTTTTGCAAGCCTGTAAGAGTTAACATTCGGGAGCATTGTTACAGAGGAGACTGCCAAAATTTCGATAGATATCTGGGAGCTTAACCTTCCAGGATGAATGTTTCTACGGGGAAGATTGTTACATCATATGCGTACCAATGTGATTTATAATGAATATGAGAATTCTTAATCATGATTTAAAAGAGTGTGAAGTCATAATATTATTGTATATGATGTTTGGATATTAAATATAAATATTGGGAGAAATCGAATTTAACTTACGGAAAAATCGAGTTAAAATTTGCCTTGTAATGAGCCGTTTTGAGAAATTAAATTCATAAGCTTTAGATGTCATTTGTAGACTTATCTCATACCAAACTTAAGGTCCTGGAACCTAGTTTCCAATGATCCAAACCATTTATTCATACGACATTTGGGTAGCAAAATATGAATGTTTAAAATAGGGTTATCAAGTCACGTAGCCGCACTTCAGAGAAACTATCAGGTTTATAGGACAGGTTGCGAGGTAGTTTTCTCCCAATATAATGAGAGTTATAGGGATATCTTCATATGGAGTTAAATTTGTCATGACCCAAGTTCGCCCTCCGTGAACTGTCGTGACAACACCTAGTCTCTACGACTAGGTAAGCCTAAAAAATTGCGGAAAAAGGAAACGAAATACAGAACTAGCAAAAACTACGGATTAACATAATAAAAATGTTTAAGATTTTGCTCGAAATATACAAATACACACTCTCGAAACTGAATCAACTCCCAACACCCGGAATCTTATAAAAACATAAACTGTAGATACTACATAGCATTCTAACTCTAGAATGTCTAATCAAAAGAAAATACAGAAGGTATATAGCTAAAAGAGAGAATAGAGAAGGACTCTTCGGTCTGCGGACGCGGAAGATATACCTCGAAGTCTCTGAAGATCGCCTCGGCTCATTGAAAATATGGCTGAACTGAAGAACCTGGATCTGCACATGAAAAACATGTGCAGGAAAGGGCATGTGTATACCACAGCGGTACCCAGAAAGTGCCAAGCCTAACCTCGGTTGAGTAGTGACGAGGAAGGTCAGGGCCTACTGGTTATAAATATATATAAACAAGGTAAAACAGTATGAAGTGCGACAGTATACTTAAAGACACTAACAGTTGATAAAGAGAAAAATCATAGATGGGATATGTTTAGTACACAGAGATAGCAACAAGGGATCTCCCAGGTTATTGTCTCGTAGTCCCAAACGTAAAGGTAAATAGGATCCCCGGATATCGTCCCATAGTTCGAATCATAATATGCAGGGGAAACTCCTGGAATACCAATCCGTAGTCCTAAAGTAAATTTCCAATACAGGGGAATCGTCCGGGTGTCGTCCTGTAGTCCCAAATATAAAAGTGCAGGGGATCTCCCAGAATACCGATCCGTAGTCCCAAATTAAACACGCAGGGGGATCTCCCAGGAAACCGTACCGTAGTCCCAATGTAAACACACAATAGTCTCAAGAATAGAATCTACAGTTCTATCCAAGAATAATTAGGAATTCTACTCTAAACATGCTGCACAGAATACACGTAAACAGTTAAAGCGGGTAAGATAATTAAATCACATAAACATGCTTTTCCTAAGCTAAACAGGAGTTTTCAAGTACAAATATTGCTTAGTTACAAGAAAAATACAGATATTTACGTAGTGAAAATGGGTTTTTCAACAACTAGCACGTGTACGCACTCGTCACCTCACGTATACTGCACTCATATAACAATAGTACCAAATCCTAAGGGGAGTTCCCTCACACAAGGTTAGGCAAGCCACTTACCTTGAACCAGCTCATAATCAATCCTAAATCACGCTCTTGTCACGAGTATCCAACTCCAGGTGGCCCAAATTTAATCAACTTAATAGCATAATGTAAATGCAACTACAAACAACTAATTTAGCTAATGAAATCGAAGCTACAACGAGAAAATAGTAAAACGTCCAAAAATCCTCCCTAGGCCCACACCTCGGAATCAGGTAAAAGTTACGGATTATGAAAACCATTCACTCACGAGCACACTCAAACAAAATTCATCAAAATCCGACGCTAAAATCTCCCTAAAAACTCATATTTTTGGCTGGGGAACGTTTCTCCCATTTTTAAATTTTTGTCCCCTAAATTCCTTAATTAGAAGAGGAAATCGACAATAGATTATAGTTCTGAGATCAAAATTAAGTTAGAAATCGTTACCCAATGATTCTCCTTCAAAGACCCTCAAAATATCGCCTCCCATCGAGCTCCAATTCAATTTTTATGTTATGAAATCTCAAACCTTCAAATTTTCTATATCTGCCCAGCGATTTCCGCTTCTGCAGTCATGGACCGCACCTGCGGTCTCGCTTCTATGACAAAAATAAATTACTCCCATAAATTCAAGAAAAATAAAATTTTCCCATTATTTGCAATGTCGTAAATTTTTGTAGCATTCTTCGTTAATTGCTTGTATTATGTCTGCGCGTGTTAATTTTGTTTAATTCATGAAAATACAAAAACTATATTGAATTTGCATTTAGGATTTAATTTTACATTTGTTATATTAATTAGTAAATTAATTTATTTTACAAAAATGGAAAATCACAAAAAATGATTTATTTTGTATTTTTTAATTTTTAGCTTTGAATTTTGTTAGTTTTCTTTTGATTGGATATTTAATTAGGTGTGGTAATTATTATCTAGAGTTAATTAGTTTAATTGGTAGGATAATTTGATTTGGGGATTAATTTGGATTTTTATATTTAATTTTGAAAAGAAAAGGAATTTTGAAAATATTTAAAAAAAAGAAGGGAAAAGAATGAGGAAATTAGATTTTGGGCCAATTCTCTCAAGCCCAATCATTCTACCCTCAATTACTCAACCAGAACCAGCCCAAAACTCGGGTCCAACCCACTCAGCCCTCTTTGATACCCAAACGACGTAGTTTAGAGTCTTTTAGTTTTAATTCAATCTCAGCCCTTCTTTCATCAGATGCGACGGCTCAAATTACCCCTTCCATTCTTGATTAAAATATCTGAATCTCTTCAGTTCAACTAAGTCCAAACACCATTTTGTCTCTCACCTTCCCAAACTCAGAGACGACGAACCCTAACGCCGCCCTTAAAGTCTGCCATTTTTTTCGGCGGCACCACCTCTGACCGGCCCCAAATCAACACCCCAAAAGCCTCACACCCTCCTCTCTTCCAATCTCTAATTATTCTCCTTCGAATCACCCTAGGTTCTTTCGAATCTTGAATCTAAGTTCAAGCCTTCAAAGCCAAAACAAAATCTGTGCATGGAAAGCTATCTCTCCGAATTTACCAAGTGGTCAAGGCTTAGTTTATCACAAAATAATGTTATTCGCTTGTTTGACAAAGAACATGCGATTGACATTATTTTTGGGTTAAATCAGAATATTTCCCAGTGATTTCGAATCTAATCGGTGAGTTTTTCTTAGTCTTTTTGTTCGTTCTTGTTGTTTCACCTCTTATTCTTCTTCTTCTTCTTTTTCTTCTCCGTGTATTTGAGCCTTCTTCTGACAGAAATTAGTTTCGAACCTAGTTTCTTCCCTTTAGGTTAATTTGTTTGTTCGTATTTATTTCCCTTTATTTTAGTTTTTTTCTTCTAAATTTCTAATAGTTGTGCCCTGATTTTGTTTGTCCATTTTTGTTTAGTTTTAGGTTTTAAATTTCTGATTTCCCCCTCCTTTCTCTCACTAATTTTATACATTGTAGTATTTTCTGTTTTCATTTGTTTAGTTTTTATTTGTTTCTTTTTCTTTGTTTGACTGATGATCTTTAGTACTCAAGTTCAATTCAAAGTTTGATTAGTTAAATCTAGTTCATTCCTAAAATCAGAAGTGTTTGAGTTTGCCCTCCAATTTTGGATTTGTTGTTTTTCTATGGTTTCGTCTAATCATTTATGAGTATTCAAGCCTCTCATAGTAACTATGGTCACCACTGACCTAGTTAAGAGGCTGGTTTATTGGACCTTGATCTAACTTAACCCAAGTTAATAATTGAAGGGTAAATAACAGGGGTTTTAAAGGATAATCTAGGAAATCTAAGTAGGGAATCTCTCAATAACTGAATTAGGAATCTTCCTAGAAGCTGTCATTGGGACCTAAATGAAAACTGATTTTTTGAGCTAAGGTTACTTAAACAAAAACGAAAATTTCAAAAGAATTGAGGTGCAAAACTAAATACATTTCTGCAGCCCTAAAACCTTACCTATAAAGGCACCTTTTCTTCAAGCTCATGTCAGAAAAAAGGGAGATAAAAAAAACTTCTAAAAAATTGAAATGGCTGAGTTACTTTCTTTCAATGAAAAATACTGAAAATGGCTAGAACTTCTGCTTGATTTCAAATTTTAATTTCCTAAGGATAAGTCAGAATTCCAAAAAGCTCAGTAGAGATAGTACATTTGGGGTTTTTGATTGCTGGAATGGGTTCAAGAATCTGGAGCTTGATTTGCTGGTCTTAGCACTATTTTACTGTTGGTTTTGTGCTAGTTTCTGCTGTTGTCATTGCTGATTTCTTCATTTTTGTTTCTCTTTTATTCCCAGGTATGCCTTTGAACCATTGAATGGTAAGTAACGTTGTAAATATGACTTTATGTATGGAAAACATAAAATTTGTTCGAAAATGCAGCTGATTTTGTTTGTATTTGAAGATTAATCTACATAGGCTATATAAGCTGTTAAAATCTTGTTTACTACAGTTTTAGATTTCTGTTATGGTGTTGGACAAGTGCTATTTTCCATTTGCTTAGTAAAAAATGAATTTGAAGTTTCTGATCACATGTATAAGTGGTAGAGAACTAGTGCCATAAAAATTTGAATAGATTGGAGCATGTTTAAGGTCTGTTCTGGCCTGTTGAAACCAGTGTTGTAGTGTGAATCTACTTGAACTTGTTTTAGATTGATGCCCCCCAGTTTGAAATCAGAAATTTTCATGCTTAGATTCATCTAATTTTGAGTTTTGCTATTGGAAAGATCATGTAGTATTTTATTTCATGAAGTACTTAGTGAATGGCTTCCAAGTCAGTATATGATCCTATAGGTTTTGTTTGGATTTTAAGTTACTAAACTTGTTGTTTAGGATCATGGTGGTACAGTATCAGTCTATCTGGGACCTATGATTTTTAATTGAAATTTAGACTCTCTTGTTACGGTTTTAAGTTAGTGTGGGCTTTAAGTCAAAGTGTTATACTATGCAATTGGTATCATTAGAGTATCTGAACTCAAGAAGTGATTTTCTTTAAAAGGGTGTTATGGCTTAATGGTGATTCGTCTCTTTCCCTGTTTGCTTTACCTTTGTTAAATATTGATATGGAGTCAGCTTTTAGCTCCAAACACAAGTGGATGTTGTTTTTTGTGTTATTGAAGGATTCGATCCTGAGTCCCAACTTTGTGACAGTGGTCTGTCTTCAGAAGTTGGGCTTCCTTTGGGCTTAATTTAAGCCATTGAGAATTAGCGACTGGGCAGCCTTACAAGTTTGATAGGCTATTGGGCCTCACTTCAGGCTAGGCTTTGAAATGGACCAGATTTCGTTTGATGGTAGTCTGTTTGCTTAAATGAATTAAGTTTGGGTTCTAGTTTAGAATAATTATAAACCATTCTTAATTAATTAGTTAGGCTTTTAAAAGTAGATTGGAGGTGTGTTGTATTAAGTAAGACATAGTTATGACCCTCAAAAGTTTAGCTTGAATTCTCTTTAAAATTGGAATTGAGGCGTGCCGTGCCAAATAAAATCTCGAATGCATGACCCTCGCTTAATTAATATGTTAATCCTTTAGAAATCGAGGTGTGCCATTTAGTTGAATTGTCTATGGCCCTCGCAAATTTGAAAGCGCGTAGTTGCTTTAGGTGCGGATTGCGGGTGCATTTAAAATATATCTCGGATCGTGGGTGTATTTCATGTGGCGTGATCCAAAGACGTGTTTTGTATAACGTTGAAATCTTCCTAAAAATGAATTAAAAGCAGTTAAAGGTATAAATGCACATAGGTTCAAAAGTGTTTTAAAATCAGGTAATTGAGCCGATTATAACAGTTGAGCGACCGTGCTAGAACCATGGAACTCGGGAATACCTAACACCTTCTCCTAGGTTAATAGAATTCCTTACCCGGATTTCTGGTTCACGGACTGTAATACAGAGTCAATCTTTTATTCGATTCGGGATTTGAACCGGTAACTTGGGACACCCTAAATTATCCCATGTGGCGAATATGAATCTTTAAATAAATAAATCATGTTTCAATTGTCACTATAAATTGGAAAAAACTCCCTTATATACCCCTTTACGGGGGTGTAGGAAAAAGGAAGTGTGACAGCTCTGGCGACTCTGCTAGGGAGTAAGAACACAGAATCACTGGTTCAAGGTTCAAGAATTCGAGCTTAGAATAATTGTTATATTTAGCTTCATTTATTATCTGATTTTATTTACCTGTTTGGGCCTAATGTGCTAAATGATGTTTTTTATGCTTCGATATTGTTTGGATTGTATATAAATTGTTACGAAACCCTCCTCTCTCTGAGTCTTCTAAATCATCTAGGAAGTGTGCACTTCGTGTGGCTTCTCTTCCGTTAGAGTCATATCCCAATTTTAGAACGAGGTTTGGACAAGTTGCAAAGCCTGTGAAGCTTCTGTATTCCCGGTACGCTGCCCCCCTCGGCTCGAGCTGTCCGCTCGGGTAAGCCGGGTCTAGAACAACAAACCCAGGTTTTCAAACCTAGTATAAAAAGACCTCATGCCGGATCCCTAGTAGGAACGTTTGTTTGCATCACGTGCATTTGACTATGGAGACTCAACACAGGGGTTGGGTCTGTCTAGGACAGGTGTACCAAAAATGAAAAAGACCATCCTGATGCATCTTATTTGCTACTTGTGCATTTATTTGCTCCAGATTTGCATGCTGGCCGGTTTCTTAGTAATAGGAGAAAGTTGGGAAAAGAAAATAGCAATGTGAGTGTTAAGGGAGCTAATTACCAGTTTTAAAAGATCAATGTCCAAAGGATTCTAAAACTCTGCCGAATTTTTAAAAGATGAAAAAAAGAAGAGATAGTCTTGTTTTCAAAAACAGTTGTTTTTTTTTCATTTGCCCGAACTACGCCAGTTTGATTCTTACCGGATGTGAGATACGCAGGCAACCCCCATCGGGTCCAACTTTCCTTTTTTGCAAATATAGCCCAAAAGAACAAAAATTTTATTTTTTATTGCAAATAAGAAAGGTGATGTCAATCTTGTCAAAAATAGTCGAATGTCCCTCAAAGGGGCGCTAGAAGGCTACTTTTGCACGAATAGCCACCTTTTGTCATTTTTCAAGGTTTTTGCCGGTTGGTGAACACAACCTTAAAATCTTCGTTTTTGGAGTGCTGAAAGGCCGTATCGGCAAAGCTGGATATTTTTATGAAAATTTTTAAAAAAATGGTCACTTTTCTTGAGTCAAAATGAGTCATATCTTTTTTTAATTAAAATAACCTTAATAAATGTGCAGGATGAACACAATTCAAAATGAACCTTTCTCAGTCCGTGAAGAGATCCTGTTGGAGCTACATATGTGGTGCCATGATTTGGGGGACAATAGCAGGAAAGTTGTGAAAAAAGCGTTGGGTAGTCTTGTCGGTCTCTTGAAAGTTAAGCCGAGAAAGGATATAATTGAGGCCTTGATACCATTTTGGGACCCAGTACATAATGTGTTCCACTTTGCTGATTTCGTGTTAACTCCTACACTGGAAGAGATAGCAGGCTACGCCGGTTTCGAGGGGAATCTTAGAAATCAATACCCAGTAGCGCCGAGAACATTAACCCCTCACAAATTTTTGGACTTGTTAAGCATCAGTCGGGACATCCGAGACGGAAATTTGTCCAAAGGATTCTGTACCTTCTACTTTTTGTGCTGATGTTACGGGAATCCCCGTGGTTTCAAGACGGCAGATACCGGTCTTACTCATGCGGGAAACCAAGACAAGTGGGAATCTCAGAGAGGATTAGCTTTTATAATGGCGTTCCTGGGTACTTTGATTTGCCCTAGAAAGATGGGAACATAGAGTTGGGACTCGTGGGATAGCCGACTTTATGATGAAAAAGGCAAATGGGACCATAGTGCTGATGATTTTGGCAGAAATTTACCGAGCTCTGACCCTTTGTCGAGAAGGGGGAAAGTTCTTCGAAGGGTGAAATATGTTGGTACAATTATGGATGGAGGAACACCTTTACCACCGTTCTGGATACTTGATTTGTGGTATGACTGGCCTCGAGTGCATTGAAAAACATGAAAAGCGGGTAGAGGGTTATGAGTTCCCGGATGGTACGGAAGCATGGCATGCTCATTTGAGATCTTTGACTGCAAATAAGATCAAATGAACATTCGGGTGGCTCTCGGTTAGTGATGTAATTTATATGTCGGCTGAGGTATGTTTTCTGCTGTTGATGGGTCTTCAGAGTATCTAGCCTTATGCTCCGCACCGAGTTCTACGTCAATTAGGCCGATACCAGACTATCCCACACGATGAGGATTTGAGTCGGCAGGTTATTGAGTTGGAACCAAAAGCCGCTTTTCCAGACGAAAAAGTGCGTCGGATTTGGCATCAGTGCAGATTCTTAGAGCCTAGAACTCAAGTACGAGATCTATTTAGAGGCGAGGTGGAGCCTAGTTACTGTTCTTGGTATTGTAAAAGATCCCGAGTTCATCATGAGGCCGAAAGGCCCGCAAAGAGACCCCATGTCCAATAGTTCACCGACGAAGCACATGTGCAATGGGACTGGTTGATCAAAGAAAACGAGTACAGGGCTACCATAAGCAAGTTGGAAAGGCAAGTCATGGACCTTCAGTTTGAAAATGGTTTGCAAGCCGTCGCAGATGAGGGAGAGAAGAAAAAACTAACTCAGGAAAATGAAGCCCTCAAAGCTCAAATCCGGAAGATGAAAATAGCTGCTAGAAACTCGGGAAGAAGCCGAGCAGATGAAAGGCTCATAAGCAGTCTGAAAAAGAAAGACCTTGAGTGTCAAGATGACCTACAAAAGTTTGAGGCCATTCTGGCGAAAGTCCGGGCTCAATTGGCGGAAAATGCAAAAGGGCGGGCACAGTTTGTGCGACGAATGAAAAGAAAGTATGAAGGGACAATCACTAGCCTGAAGAGAAATATTAATACCCTCGAGAATGAGGTAGCTAAGCAGGCCAGGGACTTTAAAGCTGATAGGGAACACTGTTATGATTTGATGGCTCAGATGGAGGAAGAAATGCACTAGTTGCAGAATCAACATCTCTATGACACTCAAGTGTTAGAATCCCGAAATCAACAGGTCGGGCATCTACTTCAAGAAAAGGGTAGAATCCGAGAGAGGATCAGAACCATTGCTAACTATATTATTGTGAAATTACAAGCATGTGAGCCCCACATTGCCGACATGCAGAACCATTGCCGACATGCAAACCATGTCCGGCAGATAATGAGTGACTTGGAGAGGGTTCAAAGGGATCTTGCATATAGGACCGTGGCAAGACCGAATGATGTCCCGCGAGCCCCAAGAGAATTTGAGGCATTAATGTATTCATGATTTTCATTGGAGTCTGTTAGTCTGTTTGCGAGTCTGTATTTTCTTTTATTGGAGTCTGTTAGTTGGTTTTCGAGTCTGTTGTTTTCACCTTTTTGTCAGAGTCTGTTGATCTTGTTTGAGTCAGTCTGTTAATTTCCCTTTTCGAATCTGTTAATTATATAATATGATAGAATGAGTGGTTGTAATCAAAACTGTTTTATTTTATGGAAAAATTTGAAATCCCAAATGTTTTATTGATTATTTTTATCCCCCAGAACTACGCTCGGTCTGATTCATGCGGGGTCATGATACGTAGGCAATCTCCATAGAATTCGACCATAACCAAAAGAAAGAAAAAGAGTGAAAAAACGAGGAAAAATAAGAGAGAAAAGAAAAAAAAAGAAAATAAGAAACAATGGGGAGGAAATAATGGCAAAACAAAAGAGAGAAATGAGAGGATAAAAACAAAGAGAAATCAAGCAGAAGAAGTTGCAAATGGAAATAAGGAAAAGCCGGGATGACGCAAGCAACCGATCAAATGCATAATAGAAATGGTTAACTGCTTAGGTGCATTCACTCCTCAAATGTGCAGTTGCCTATCTGTTAAAGCCCTAATTGTTAACAAGTTTGTTATTGATGAAATTTCAGTTCAGGTAGGTGGTTAGTTTGATTGGCATTCTGGCAACTCACTCTTACAACACCCGGTCCAAAAACAAGCTGAACATGGCCAACCAGGAACTTGAGGCAAGTATTGTCGATCCATCAAAAGAGGTGGAAGAATCGGAAGTTAATCTGAAAGATGAGTTGTATAAGCTGAAGCAGCAGATGGCTGAAATGTACCAAGCATAGGCAAAAAGGCACCCACCGTCAGTTTACCCTACCAACCCTGCTTTTATCCTGCCATTGGCTCAGCCCCAAGAACCTCCCATTGTGAACTCATCTCCGGCCTTTCCCCTCTACCAACAATGCCACGACACCACTTCTCATACATCACAAGCTCAACCACCCAAACATGTCCCGTACCCTCCTCCACTAGTCACTCTTGTTTTTGTGGCACCCCCACCTACTGCATTACACCGATCCTCCAGTGAGCCTCTGTTCCAGACTCATGACAACCAGTATTATCCCCCGGAGCCCACTTTCAAGGTTCCCGAACCCTATTCCTACACTCCTTATTTGACCTCCCTACGGAAACCGAAAAACCATCTAAAATCCCGAACAGGAGGAGATGTTCAGGAAAGTTAAAAGCCTTGAACAGTCATTCAGAGACATGCGATGGTTGGGAGGTCAAGTAAGTGTGGCCTATAAAAACCTATGTCTATTTTCAGATGTGCAATTGCTGGCAGGGTTTAATATGCCAAAGTTTGATTTGTATGATGGGCACGGTGATCTAGTGGCACATTTGAGAGGTTTTTGTAGCAAAATAAAGGGAGCTGGCAGGAAAAACGAGCTGCTAATGGCGTATTTCAGTCAGAGTCTGAGTGGTTTGGCGCTGGAATGGTATACTCGGCAGGATCACAGAAGATGGTACACATGGGATGATCTTGCCCAGGCATTTGCTTATCACTTCCAGTACAATCTCGAGATTATTCTGGATCGTCTGTCTTTGACGAAACTTGAGAAAAAGCACAATGAAAGTTTCAGAGAGTATGGTTTTCGTTGGAGAGAGCAAGCAGCGAGGGTTGAACCTCCAATGAAAGAAAGTGAAATGGTGGATTATTTTCTGCAGGACTTAGAGCCTCCTTATTACAGACATCTGGAATCAGCTATAGGCAAGTCCTTCAATAAAGTGGTAAAAATGGGCGGCATGGTAGAAGAAGGACTCAAGACAAACAAAATCATGAGCTCTTTGGTGATTAAGGCAACCACCCAGGCCATTCAAAGTGGAACTGGGGGAGTAATTGGAAAGAAGAAGAAAGAGGATGTCACAAAAGTTGAATCAGGAGCTTGGTTCGGGCCCAGGAGTTCACCTCACCACTATCATCAACCTCGTCCCTACCACCAAAACCTATCCCCATACCCCGTATAATCCACCCCAACACTACTACCCACCATCAGACCCCCATTGTTTTGTCCACCATGCTCAAACATACAGCCAACCTTCGGCCCACGCACAATGGCATGTGCCAGTCCCATAAAACATATACCCAGCTCCACAAAATGCCTATCCACCTCCAAGAGCCTACTGAAACCCTCCTGGATTAGGTTTTCGACCCAACCAAGCATTTAAGAACGAGAGGTTGCAAAAGAAGAAAACATTCACTCTATTGGGAGAATCTTATACCAGTTTGTTCCGCAAGTTGAGACAATTGGGTATGTTGAGTCTGATCGAGCCAAAACTGCCAAACCCTCCCCCGAGGAATCTTGATCACTCTGTGAGTTGCGAATATTAATCTGGTGCTCCAGGGCACGACACAGAGAAGTGTTGGCAATTGAAAACATCTATTCAAGAGCTCGTTGACAGTAATCGGATTGAGGTCCAAGCTCCGGAGGCGCCTAATATCAAACAGAATCCATTGACGGCCCATCCTGATACAAATATGATCGACATAGTGCATAGGGGAGGGGAGCCCAGGAAGCCTTCACAGATCGTCATGAGGATTCGGTCCAGTGAAGTCAGGTCGATTGAAAGGTCAACAAGTGAGAAGTCAGTGATCAATTGATTGGGACAGACAGTGAACCATCTGCGGTAGGCAAGAAGGGGTTTTCAAGTGGTGTTGTAGTGAAACAAGGAAAAGCAAAAGTGATGGTGCCAGGGGTGGCGAACAAGCCTGTCATAATTGTAGAGGGTGCTCGCACAGATCCTGTCATTATCAAACCCGTAACTCATCTACAAATAGTCAACAGCAAGGTTGTCCCATGGAATTATGAATGAGTAATAGTGACTTACAAGGGGAAAGAGATTAAAGAATAAGTTTGTGAGACCCATGGTTTGACTCGATCAGGGAGATGCTTTGCCCCCGAAAAGTTGAGAAAGGCCAACATTTCCAAAGATAACCCAGTGCTGGTGAAGAAAGTTGTGACCGAGGAAGAAGCAGAGGAATTTTTGAGAAAGATGAAAGTGCAGGATTATTCATTATGAAGCAGTTGAGGAAGACACCTGCTCAGATTTCATTTAGACGAGCACCGTCGGGCTTTGATGAAAATCCCGAATGAGGCCACCTTCCTAACAAAATCTCAATAAACCACTTGGAAAAGATAGCTAATAAGATATTCGAGATAAACTGAGTCACTTTTTCAGAAGATGAGTTGCCCGTAGAGAGCACTGAGCACAATGAGGCCCTTTATCTTACGGTAAAGTACGAAGATTCCGTGGTTACTCGAGTGTTGATCGACAGTGGTTCCAGCGCCAAAATTTGCCCTCTCTCCACCTTAAACAAGTTGAAAGTGAAGGATGAAAGAATTCACAAGAACAGTATCTGCTTTCGGGGATTTGATGGTGGAGGTAAAGATTCAGTCGGTGATATAATACTGGAGCTGACGATAGGGCCCGTTGAATTTACCATGGAATTCCAAGTGCTGGATGTAGCTGTTTATTACAATGTGCTGTTGGGTCGACCCAAGATTCATACTGCCAAAGCAGTCCCGTCTACACTACATCAAATGGTAAAGTATGAATGGGATAGACAGGAAATCGTTGTGCACGGCGAGGATAATTTGTGTGCTCCTGGTGATGCCATTGTTCCATTCAAAGAGGTTGAAGACGATAAGGGTCCTTGGGTCTACCAGGTTTTTGACACGGTGTCGGTAGAGAAAATTCCAGAAGGAAAGTACGTCCCAATTCTGAGGGTAGCTGCTTCATCAGTCATGGTAGCCGTTGAAATGTTGAAAAATGGTTTTGTACCGGGCAAGGGTTTGGGTGCATATCTACAAGGTATCGTACAGCTGGTGTCTCTCCCCAAAACTTGGATACATTTGGTTTGGGGTTCAAGCCCATAGTTGCGGACATAAAATAAGGTAGAAAGTTGAAACAGAGAGCTTGGGTCCTCCCAAAGCCCATCCCACGTCTCTCTAGATCATTTGTCAGCCTGGCACCAAGAAACTCCCAGTAACAATAGTTCCCAGTTCTGTGGTTGGTCTTGATAAAGAGTTGATTGAAAGGTTCGAGAAGTTATTCGATGATGTGAACATGATGGAAGCTGGAGAGGGTTCTAGCAAGGCGGATGTGCAATTTGTTGGGCCTAGTGCAAAGATTAACAATTGGGAAGCTACTCCTCTCCCCACTAGGAAGGAATTTCGGTAGTTTGCTTTGATTTTCTTTTAGTTTATCTGGATTATTCCAGGGTTGTAATTCAGATTCTATGTTCTGTCCGTTGGGATGTATAAACCATGTTATCTTTTAATTTTAATGAAATGCAATTTTCCTTTTTCTTCATTCCTGACATTGTTATTTTTGTTTTCTTTTCTTCCTTGTACAGTTCTTTTTATGCTGGTTTCAATAACATGACATGCATGAAGAATCTTCGGCCCAGTCTTAAAAGCCAATCTAATTCTGAAATAGTATTTCAAGAAGTAGAATGTGATGATGAATCGGAATATGATGAGGATGAGGCCTTTGAAGAGATTAGTAAAGAATTAAGCCATTTTGAAGTAAAACTCAAGCCTAACCTGAGTGATACAGAAACAATCAATTTAGGGGACCCAGACAATATCAGAGAAACTAAGTGTCCATCTTGAACCTCAACTCAGGGAGGATATAATTAAAACATTACTTGAGTACAAAGACGTCTTTGCATGGTCATATGACGACATGCTCGATTTAAGCACAAACTTGGTGGTTCACAAATCTCCCACTGACCCGGCATTCCCTCCTATCAAGCAGAGGTTGAGGAAGTTTAAAACATACATGAGTGTAAAGATTAAAGGAGAGGTCACAAAGCAGTTTGAGGCAAAGAACATTCGGGTCACTTGGTATCCCACTTGGTTAGCCAACGTAGTACCTATGCCAAAGAAGGATGGCAAGACCAGGGTGTATGTTGATTACAGTGATCTCAACAAGGAGAGTCTCAAGGACAACTTCCCACTACCAAATATCCACATTCTGATTGACAATTGCATCAAACATGAGATTGGGTCTTTTGTGGATTGCTATGAGGGCTATCATAAGATCTTAATGGATGAGGAAGATGCAGAAAAGATGGCATTCATTACACCATGGGGTACATACTACTATCAGGTCATGCCATTCGGTTTGAAAAATGTTGGGGCAACTTACATGAGGGCGATGAAGACCATATTTCATGATATGATACATAAGGAGATCGAGGTTTATGTGGACGATGTGATCATAAAGTCCAAAAAGCAGTCTGACCATGTCAAAGATATGAGGAAGTTCTTCTAAAGGCTTCGCAGGTACAATATTAAGCTCAATCCTGCAAAATGCGCATTTGTTGTGCCATCTGGAAAATTGTTGGGATTCATAGTCAGCCGTCGAGGTATTGAATTGGACCCATCAAAGATCAACGTTATCCAAGAGTTGCCACCCCCGAGGAACAAAACTGAGGTGATGAGTCTATTAGGGAGGCTGAATTACATCAGCAGGTTTATTGCTCAACTTACGATAACTTGTGAGCCTATCTTCAAACTGCTGAGGAAGGATGTTGCGGTCAAGTGGACAGACGAGTGTCAAGAAGTATTTGATAAGATAAAGGGGTACTTGTCAAACCCACCTGTGTTAGTCCCACCAGAACTAGGGAGACCTTTGATTCTATATTTGACGGTTTTGGACAATTCGTTTGGTTGTGTACTGGATCAGCATGACATCACCGGCAGGAAGGAGCAGGCCATCTATTATCTCAGCAAGAAGTTCACATCTTACGAGGTTAAGTACACTCACCTTGAGAGGACATGTTGCGCCCTAACTTGGGTAGCACAGAAGTTGAAGCATTATTTGTCATCTTACACTACTTACCTCATCTCTCATTTGGATCCGCTAAAGTATATATTTCAGAAACCTATGCCTACAGGGACGCTCGAAAAGTGGAAGATCTTGCTCACAGAATTTGACATCGTCTATGTGACTAGGACTGCGATGAAAGCCCAGGCATTGGCCGATCATTTGGCTGAGAACCGAGTGGATGAAGAATATGAGCTTTTTAAGACTTACTTCCCCGATAAAGAGGTAATGCAAATTGATGAGTTGGAACCAGTTGGAGAGCCAGGTTGGAAACTTTTATTCGATGGAGCAGCTAACATGAAAGGTGTCAGGATAGGGGCTATACTTATTTCTGAAATAGGGCGTCACTACCCTGCTATGGCTCAACTTCGTTTCTACTGTACTAACAACATGGCTGAGTACGAGGCGTGCATCTTGGGTTTGAGGTTGGCTGTAGACATGGGTGTCCAGGAAATCTTGGTCTTGGGAAACTCGGACCTTATGGTGCACCAGATCCAAGGGGAATGGGAAACAAGGGATTTAAAACTTATACCATACCGGCAATGTTTACATGATCTTTGTCAACGGTTTTGGGCAGTAGAGTTCATGCATATTCCAAGGATCCATAATGAGTTTGTTGATGCTTTAGCTACCTTGGCGTCAATGTTACACCATCCAGATAAGGCCTATGTTGACCCGTTGCATATTCAGGTCCACGATCAGCATGCTTACTGCAATGTGGTAGAAGAAGAACTTGATGGTAAGCCTTGGTTTCACGATATCAAGGAATATATCAGGATGGGGGTATATCCGGTACAAGCCACAGGTGGTCAAAAGAGAGCAATCCGACGGTTGGCAAGTGGATTTTTCTTCAATGGAGGGGTTTTGTACAAAAGAACTTCATATCTTGGATTGTTAAGATGCATAGATGCTAGGCAGGCCACAGCTATCATGACCGAAGTACACTCCGGGGTCTGTGGACCGCATATGAGTGGGTACATTCTGGCAAAGAAGATTCTCCGAGCAGGTTATTATTGGCTCACCATGGAGCGAGATTGTATCGGTTTTGTGCGCAAGTGTCATCAATGTCAGGTGCACGGAGATTTGATTCATTCTCCGCCATCTGAATTACATACAATGTCTGCACCATGTCCCTTTGTTGCTTGGGGCATGGATGTCATTGGGACAATCGAGCCAGCAGCGACCAATGGGCACAGGTTCATTCTGGTGGCCATTGATTATTTCACCAAGTGGGTTGAGGCTAAAACTTTCAAATCCGTGACCAAGAAAGCAGTGGTTGATTTTATGCATTCAAATATCATTTGTCGGTTCGGGATCCCAAAGGTGATCATCACAGATAATGGTGCTAATCTCAACAGTCATTTGATGAAAAAAGGTGTGTCAATAGTTTATGATTACACATCGCAATTCCATCCAATATCGCCCCCAGGCGAATGGAGCGGTCGAGGCAGCCAACAAGAACATAAAGAAGATACTTCGGAAAATGGTGGAAAGTTCCAGGCAATGGCATGAAAAGTTACCCTTTGCGTTGTTGGGTTATCGCACTACTGTTCGCAATTAAGTAGGTACGACTCCTTATGGCACGGAAGTAGTGATACCCGCAGAAATCGAAATCCCATCCCTTCAGATTATTGCAGAAGCCGAAATTAACGATAATGAATGGATTAAAACCCGCCTAGAACAAGTGAGTTTGATCGATGAGAAAAGTTTGGCAGTAGTGTGTCATGACCAGTTGTATCAACAGAGAATGGCAAGAGCATACACCATCTGCAGAAGTTTGAAGTGGGTCAGCAAGTGTTGAAACATATCCTTCCACATCAGGCAGAGGCTAAAGTTAAGTTCGCGCCAAATTGGCAGGGGCTGTTCATCGTAACTAGAGTGTTGTCCAATGGTGCTTTGTATTTAACAAATATATAAGGCAAGTGTGTAGAAATTGCCATCAATTCTGATGCGGTCAAGAGATATTATGTATGATTTCGTTGTTTAAATTTTATTTGTTTGTACTTGGCATATTTTAAAGATTGGAATGATGAAGACATTTTGTTCTGCTATCTAAACACTTTATCGTTTGTTACCCCTTTTTTAGCCTTATTTATTTCCTTTCATCCCCCTCTTTTGGAATCTGTGGTAAAACTTGGAAACAAGAGAGCAAAGGATAAGTAAAATAAAAGAATGAAGAGAGAAAGATAAGAATGAGAAAAAAGAAAAGAAAAGAGAAAAGAGGAAAAAGCAACAAAAAGATAAAAAAGAAGAAGAAAAGAAAAATGAAAAGAAAAGAAAATCACAACAATAAAGCAATTTCTACGACATGAACTACGTTCGACCTGATTCTTTGCAAGGATACGTAGGTAGCCTCACGGTTCGGTCCCATCAAAACAAGAATCCAAAAGTCCCCAAGCAAAGAAACTGGGGCAGAAGTTGTGGTTGTTGTAAGATATTTGATTCCGAAAGTTGTAATTTTGAACCCATTCGAATTGTTTTGAGCCTTTTGACACCCTTTCTTTCTAACCCTATCTAAAAGCCCACATTACTGTCCAAAGAAAGATCTTCCGATCAGTCTTCGAGTAATGCCAAGTCAAGCAAGTAGAAGTGATTCATATCAGGGGAAACACTCTGGTCCAAGCAAGAAAATGAAAAATGAGAGAGTCTTATTGGTGAAAACCCTCACGAGCACCATAACGCGACGAGAGCTGAGAGAAATAAAAAATGAGAGAGTCTCATTGGTGAAAACCCTCATGGGCACCGTAAGGCGAAAGTGAGTTGAAAGATAAAAAAATGAGAGAGGCTTGTTGGTGAAAACCCTTCAGGGCACCACAGGCCGAACAAGGTCAAGGTTTTGGCAAAGAAATTAGGTTTTGAAGGTCTTGGGGCACAAAGTACGACAACTGAAAGTTGGTTGGTTGGACAGACTGGGCCGATTAATCCTAAATACATGTCATGATCATTGGTGCCAGCTGCTCCACTCAGATAAGTCTCTGTTATTTTTCCCTTTCAGATAGTCTTCCAATTTTTGGATTTTTCTTATCCTTAACTATGAAAGTTATTGCATTTCATTTCTTTCGGGTTTATTTCTCTAAGATGTTCCCAATGTTAATTATGTTTAAGCAAATAAGAAGGAATTTCAAAGCTTACTTCCAACTTCCAAAATTGCACAAGGCACAGGGCGGTCAAGGCATTGCTAGAGATAGTACGATGTGAAATGGGATATAAAAGGTTAGTGGAAGTTCCATCGATGAAACGGTTTAGTAATTTCATGGGAAATGCAGAGTTTCAAACAGATGGGTCAGAGATGTAACACAACGGTTTGGGTATAGTATACTCGGGTCATCCAAAGTCATAGGGATTTGAAAGTTAGTCGGGACATCAAGCGGTTCTTGGCCAGTTCAGGGGAAGTCAATCAAAATAAAGCACGACATTGGGAAGGCCGCTTTCAGCAAGAATGCCACAAACTAACCACCACATTTTAAACTGACAAGATTTTTCTATTATTGAAACAGGGGCAGAAAGTTTCGATTGTTTCGTAGAAACCCTCCATAGGGGAAAAGCAAGCACCAGACAGGTTTGACTTTCAATTTTCATGACCCTCCTGGAAATGGGACTTAGTTAAAATTCAAAACATTCATGAGTAGCAAGATCTAGCATAAATGTACCCCAATGAAATATAAGTTGGTTTCAAAGTTTTCATGCTTGAGATAGGATTCAATTAAGGGCTTTCAGGACCCTCCTGGATAATGGGACTTAGCTTTAAGACTTCCTTTAGATAATAAGATTTAGCGTAGGCTCTGCTGTAGGATAGTGTAATTCAGTCGTTAAAATTGTCACTCTTAGGATAATACTTGATTTTTGACTTTCAGGACTCTTCTGGATAATGAGATGTAGCTTTAATACTTTCTTAGATAACAAGATGTAGCGGAAGTAATACCTTCTTAAGATATAACTTAGATTTAAAATTATCGTTTAATTAAGAGTTGTCAGGACCCTCCTGGATAATGGGGTGTAGTTTTAAGATCGGCTTAGATAACAAGATATAGCGGAAGTAATACCTTCAGAAGATATAACTTAGATTTAAAATTATCGTTTAATTAAGAGTTATCAAGACCTTCATGGATAATGGGGAGTAGTTTAAGACCCTCTTAGATAACAAGATTTAGCAGAAGTCACACCTTTAGAAGATATAACTTAGATTTAAAATTGTCGTTTAATTAAGAGTTGCCAGGAACCCCCCTAGATAATGGAACTTAGCTTTCAAATTCTTAGTAATATATGGTAATATGATTAAGTTTAACACTCACATATGTGCCAAGCTACCAAACTGGGGCAGAAATTTTCTTTGTTTTGTCTATTTTTGTTGAAATCAGGTACCCACTCGGAGAACAGGGAGAAGCAGTCCAAGTTCAGCAGTCAGGCGCCCACCTGGAGAGCACGGGAATACAATTCAAGTTTAGCAGTCAGATGCCCTCCTGGAGAGCACGTGAATACAATTCAAGTTCAGTAGTCAGGCGCCTACCTGGAAAGCACGAGGATACAATTCAAGTTCAGCAATCAGGTGCCCACCTGGAGAGCACGGGAATACAATTCAAGTTCAGCAGTCAGGCGCCCACCTGGAGAGCACGGGAATATAATTCAAGTTTAGCAGTCAGGAGCCCACTTGGAGCGAACGGGAATACAATTCAAGTTCAACAATCAGGCACCCACCTGGAAAGCACGGGAATACATTTCAAGTTCAGCAATCAGGCGCCCACCTGGAGAGCACGGGAATACAATTCAAGTTCAGCAGTCAGGCGCCCACCTGGAGAGCACGGGAATACAGTTCAAGTTCAGCAGTCAGGCGTCCACCTGGAGAAAATGAAGCATCTTAGAGTACTATTCTAGTTTAGCAATCAGGCGTCCACATGGAGAAAAGGGAAAACATCTCAGATTACAATTCAAGTCGGCAACAAAGGTATTTCACCGAGAGGATACATGTCAACAAGGAAACAAGAGCCACAAGATTAAGTTTGAAGATATAGATAGGATTCTTGTAATTCATAGATCATAGTTTAGTCTAGCTTCTTTTTATTTTGTCATAGTGTAATAAGGGGTTCAGTAAACAGCAACAGCAACAGTGAAATCACAGCTTCATGGTAGTCCCAGCTACCAAAACTTACCGAACTACACTGACCTGATTCCTTTATAGCCAAGGATATGTAAGCAACCTCAGAAGAAGGGTGCGGTCAAATCTTTCAAAAATGTTTTCCACAGAATATTCAAACGGGCAAAAATCGCTCGTATTCGCTCACTTTATCTTTGCATGAAAACTCTTCGTGTTTCCGAACAAAGAGGGGCAACTGTGAGCACATAATTTTTGCCCTATATGAATCACTCCCATAAATTCAAGAAAAATAAAATTTTCCCATTATTTGCAATGTCGTAGATTTTTGTAGCTTTCTTCGTTAATTGCTTGCATTTTGTCTACGCAAGTTAATTTAGTTTAATTCATGAAAATACAAAAAATATATTGCATTTGCATTTAGGATTTAATTTTACATTTTTTAGATTAATTAGTAAATTAATTTGTTTTACAAAAATGGAAAATCACAAAAAAATATTTATTTTGCATTGTTTAATTTTTAGCTTTGAAATTTGTTAGTTTTCTTTTGATTGGGTATTTAATTAGGTGTGGTAATTATTATCTAGAGTTAATTAGTTTAATTTGGTAGGATAATTTGATTTGGGAATTAATTTAGATTTTTATTTTTTATTTTGGAAAGAAAAGAAATTTTGAAAAAATAAAAAAAGAATGGAAAAGAGTGAGGAAATCAGATTTTGGGCCAATTCTCTCAGGCCCAATCATTTTACCCTCAATTACCCAACTAGAACCAGCCCAAAACCCGGGTCCAACCCAGTCAATCCTCTTTGATACCCAAACGACGTAGTTTTAAGTCATTTAGTTTTAATTCAATCTCAGCCCTTCATTCATCAGATCTGACGGCTCAAATTAGCCGTTCCATTCTTGATTAAAATGTCTTAATATCTTTAGCTCAATTAAGTCCAAACACCCTTTTGTCTCTCACCTTCCCAAACACAGAGACGACGAACCCTAACGCCACCCTTAAAGTCCGCCATTTTTACCGGCGGCACCATCTCTAGACGGCCCCAAATCAATACCCCAAAAGCCTCACACCCCCTCTCTTCCACTCTCTAATTATTCTCCTTCGAATCTCCCTAGGTTATTTCGAATCTTGAATCTGAGTTCAAGCCTTCAAAGCCAAAACCAAATCTGTGCATGCAAAGCTATCTCTCCGAATTTACCGAGTGGTCAATTAGTTTATCACAGAATAATGTTATTCGCTTGTTCTTGACAAAGAAGATGACATTGACATTATTTTTTGGTTAAATCAGAACATTTCCAGTGATTTCGAATCTAATCGGTGAGTTTTTCTTAGTCTTTTTGTTCGTTCTTGTTGTTTCACCTCTTCTTTTTCTTTTTCTTCTCCGTGTATTTGAGCCTTCTTCTGACTGAAATTAGTTTCGAACCTAGTTTCTTCCCTTTAGGTTAATTTGTTTGTTCGTATTTATTTCCCTTCATTTTTAGTTTTTTTCTTCTCAATTTCTAATAGTTGTGCCCTGATTTTGTTTGTCCATTTTTGTTTAGTTTTAGGTTTTAAATTTCTGATTTTCCCCTCCTCTCTCACTAATTTATACATTGTAGTATTTTCTATTTTTATTTGTTTCTTTTTCTTTGTTTGACTGGTGATCTTTAGTACTCAAGTTCAATTCTGAGTTTTGATTAGTTAAATCTAGTTCATTCCTAAAATCAGAAGTGTTTGAGTTTGCCCTCCGGTTTTGGATTTGTTCTTTTTCTATGGTTTCGTCTAATCATTTTTGAGTATTCAAGCCTCTCATAGTAACTATGGTCACCACTGACCTAGTTAAGAGGCTGGTTTATTGGACCTTGGTCTAACATAACTCAAGTTAATAATTGAAGGGTAAATAACAGGGTTTTAAGGGTATTCTAGGAAATCTAAGTAGGGAATTTCTCAGTAACTGAATTAAGAAGCTTCCTAGAAGCTGTCATTGGGACCTAAATGAAAACTGATTTTTTGAGCTAAGGTTACTTAAACAAAAACGAAAATTTCAAAAGGATTGAGGTGCAAAACTAAATGCATTTTTGCAGCTCTAAAACCTTGCCTATAAAGGCACCTTTTCTTCAAGCTCAAGTCATTACTGATTGATTTCGAGTTTTAATTTCCTAAGGATAAGTCAGAATTCCAAAAAGCTCAATAGAGAGAGTACATTTGGGTTTTTGATTGCTGGAATGGGTTAAAAAATCTAGAGCTTGATTTGCTTGTCTTAGCACTGTTTCATTATTGGTTCTGTGCTGGTTTCTGCTGCTGTCATTGCTGATTTCTTCATTTTTATTTCTCTTTTATTCCCAGGTATGCCTTTGAACCATTGAATGACAAGTGAAGTTGTAGATATGGCTTTATGTATGGAAAACATGAAATTTGGTCGAAAATGAAGCTGATTTTGTTTGTATTTGAAGATTAATCTACATAGGCTTATATGAGCTATTTAAATCTTGTTTACTGCAGTTTTAGATTTCTGTTGTGTGTTGGACAAGTGATCTTTTCCATTTTCTTAGTAAAAAATAAATTTGAAGTTTCTGATCATATGTATAAGTGGTAGAGAACTAGTGCCATAGAAATTTCAATAGATTGGAGCATGTTTAAGGTTTGTTCTGGCCTGTTGAAACCAGTGTTGTAGTTTGAATCTACTTGAACTTGTTTTAGATTGATGCCCCCCAGTTTGAAATCAGAAATTTTCATGCTAAGATTCATCTAATTTTGAGTTTTGCTATTGGAAAGATCATGTAGTATTTTATTTCATGAAGTATTGAGTGAATGGCTTCCAAGTCAGTATATGATCCTATAGGTTTGTTTTGATTTTAAGTTACTAAACTTTTTGTTTAGGATCATGGTGGTACCGTATCAGTCTATCTGGGACCTATGATTTTTAATTGAAATTTAGACTCCCTTGTTATGGTTTTAAGTTAGTGTGGGCTTTAAGTCAAAGTGTTATACTATGCAATTGGTATCATTAGAGTATCTAAACTCAAGAAGTGATTTTCTTTAAAAAGGTGTTATAGCTTAATGGTGCTTCGTCTCTTCCCCTGTTTGCTTTACCTTGGTTAAATATTGATATAGAATCAGCTTTTAGCTCCAAACACAAGTGAATGCTGTTTTTTGTGTTATTGAAGGGACTCGATCTTGAGTCCCAGCTTTGTGATAGTGGGGTCTATCTTCAGAAGTTGGGCTTCCTTTCGGCTTAATTTAAGCCATTGAGAATTAGCGACTGGGCAGCCTTAAAAGTTTGATAGGCTATTGGGCCTCACTTCAGGCTAGGCTTTGAAATGGACCAGATTCTGTTTGATGGTAATCCGTTTGCTTAAATAAATTAATTTTGGGTTCTAGTATAGAATAATTATAAACCATTCTTAAATTAATTAGTTAGGCTTTTAAAAGTAGATTGGAGGTGTGCTGTATTAAGTAAGATATAGTTATTGCCCTCAAAAGTTTAGCTTGAATTCCCTTTAAAATTGGAATTGAGGCGTGCCGTGCCAAATAAAATCTCGAATGCATGGCCCTCGCTTAATTAATATGTTAATCCTTTAGAAATCGAGGTGAGCCATTTAGTTGAATTTTCCATGGCCCTTGCAAATTTGAAAGCGCGTAGTTGCTTTAGGTGCGGATCACGGGTGCATTTAAAATATTTGTCGGATCGTGGGTGCATTTCATGTGGCGTGATCCAAAGACGTGTTTTGTATAACGTTGAAATCTTCCTAAAAATGAATTAAAAGCAGTTAAAGGTAAAAATACACATAGGTTCAAAAGTGTTCTAAAATCTGGTTATTGAGCCGATTATAACAGTTGAGCGACCGTACTAGAACCACGGAACTCGGGAATACCTAACACCTTCTCCTGAGTTAACAGAATTCCTTACCCGGATTTCTAGTTCACGGACTGTAATACAGAGTCAATCTTTTTCTCGATTCGGGATTTGAACCGGTGACTTGGGATACCCTAAATTAACCCAAGTGGCAACTCTGAATCTTTATATAAATAAATTATGTTTCGATTGTTACTATAAATTAGAAAAAACTCCCTTATATACCCCTTTACGGGGGTGTAGGAAAAAGGAGGTGTGACAGATATTTCATTTAACGTCCAAAATTCCGCACCTGCACTGCATTCTCCGCAGATGCGGTCCGCTTCTACGGTCCAATAACCGCATCTGCGGTCACTGGCCAATAGTGCCAGAATCGCACCTGCGACTCACTCCACCGCGTGTGCGGCCCGCACATGCGGGCTCCTCACCACAGGTGCGAAAATACCAGAAACAGCAACCTTCTGATTTTGCCTAAGTTAAAATTCCAATTCGTTAAGCATCCGAACTCATTCGAGGCTCTCGAGACCTCAACCAAACATGCCAACCATTCCTAAAACATCATACGAACCCATTCCAACCCTCAAATCACATCAAATAACGCTAAACCCATGAATCACCCTCCAATCCAAACCGAAAGAACTTGAAACTTTAACAAAACCTACAACCGAATGCCAAAACCAACAAAGCCAAGTCCGATTGACCCCAAATTTTGCACACAAGTCACATTCAACGCTACGGAGCTATTCCATCTTTCGGAATCGTATTTCGACCCTGGTATAAAAATCACACTATCGATCCGAAACTTCAAAAATTCAACTTTCGGCATTTCATGCCTAAATAAGCTACGGACCTCCAGATCACAATCCAAGCACGCCCCTAAGACCGAAATCACTCAACGGAGCTAACAAAATTGATGGAATTCCATTACGAGGCCGTCTTCACACTGATCCGACTACGGTCAAAATTCTATAGCTTAAGCTCTCATTGAGGGACTAAGTGTCCCAAAACACTTTAAAACTCGCAACTAATCATCCCGACAAATCAACCTAGCAGAAACAAACACGGGGAAAGCAGTTAATAGGGGATCGAGGCATTTATTGTTAAAATGACCGGCCAGGTCGTTACATTTTCCTCCTCTTAAAACATTCATTCTTCCTCGAACTAGCATAGAGACATACCTGAAGCAGTGAAAAGATGAGGGTAACGGCTCCCAGGTCGCCTCCTCGACCGGCTGACCCCGCCACTAAACCTTCACTGATGCAGTATTCTTTGACCTCAGCTTTCGAACCTTCCTGTTCAGTATCGCCACTGGCTCCTCAACATAAGATAGATCCTTGTCCAACTGGATTGAACTGAAATCCAACACGTGTGATGGATCACCGTGATACTTCCAGAGCATCGAAACATGAAATACCGGATAAACTCCTACCAAGCTGGGAGGTAAGGCAAGCTCATAAGCAACATCCCCAACACGTTTCAATATCTCAAAGGACCAATAAACCCCGGACTCAATTTCCCTTTCTTCCCAAATCTCATAACGCCCTTCATAGGCGACACCCGAAATAAGACCCGCTCTCCTACCGTATAGGAAACATCACGAACCTCCAGGTCCGTGTAACTTTTCTGTCTGGACTGGGCTATGCAAAGTCTATCCTGAATCATCTTAACCTTCTCCAAAGCGTCCTTAACCAAGTCTGTGCCCAATAATCTAGCCCCACCCGGCTCAAACCAACCCACCGAGGATCTACACCGCCTACTATACAAAGCCTCATACGGTGCCATCTGAATGCTGGACTGATAATTGTTGTTGTAGGCAAAATCCGCTAGTGGCAAGAACTGATCCCAAGAACCTCCAAAATCCATCACACATGCACGAAGCATATCCTCAAGAATCTAAATAGTGCGTTCAGACTATCCGTCCGTCTGGGGGTGAAATGCTGTGCTCAACTACACCCTTATACCCAACACATGTTGTACAGCCCTCCAGAACCATGATATGAACTGAGTACCTCTGTCTGAAATAATGGAAACTGGAATACCATGCAGACGAAAAATCTCCCGGATATAAATCTCTGCTAACCACTCCGAAGAATAGGTAGTACACAGGGATGAAGTGCGCGGACTTGGTCGGCCGATCCATAATCACCCAAATGGCATCGAACTTCTTCAAAGTCCGTGGGAATCCAACTATGAAGTCCATGGTGATCCGCTCTCACTTCCACTCCGGAATCTCTATCTGTTGAAGCAACCCACCCGGTCTCTAGTGCTTATACTTTACATGCTGACAATTGAGGCACCGAGCTACAAACCCAACTATATCTTTCTTCATCTACCTCCACCAATAGTGTTGTCTCAAGTCCTGGTACATCTTCGCGGCACCTGGATGGATGGAATACCGCAAACTATGGGCCTCATCTAATATCAACTCCCGAAGCCCAACAACATGGGGTACACATACCCAACCCTGAATCCTCAATACCCCATCATTACCAATAGTCACATCTCTGGCATCACCGTGCAGATCATTGAGGACGAGTAGATGAGGGTCATCATACTGACACTCTCTGATACGATCAAATAAAGAAGGCTGAGAAATCACGCAGGATAGAACCCAACTGGGCTCTGAAAGATCCAATCTCACCAACTAGCTGGCTAAGGCCTGAACATCTATCGCCATGGGACTCTCCGCTATTGGTAAATAAGCCAAACTCCCCAAATTCTCCAATTGGCGACTCAAAGCATCGGCCACCACATTGGCCTTGCCCGGGTGATACAAGGTACTGATATCATAGTCCTTCAGTAGCTATAACCACCTCCTCTGGGGCAAATTAAGATCCTTCTACTTGAACAGATGTGGCAAACTTCGGTGATCAGTATAAATCTCACAAGGGACACCATACAAAAAATAATGGCGCCAGATCTTCAAGGCGTGAACAATAGCAGCTAACTCGAGGTCATGGATAGGATAATTATTCTCATGTACCTTTAACTATCTGGACGCGTAGGCAATCACCCTACCGTCCTGCATCAATACCACTCCAAGGCCAACCCTCGAGGCATAACAATAGACAGTATACGACCCCGAACCTGTAGGCAATATCAAGACTGGGATTGTAGTCAAAGCTATCTTGAGCTTCTGGAAGCTCTCCTCACACTTTTCCATCCACTGGAACGGGGCACCCTTCTGGGTCAGCCTTGTCATGGGTGCTGCAATAGATGAAAATCCCTCAACAAATCGACGGTAATAACCCGCCAAGACAAGAAAACTACAGATCTCTGTAGCTGAGGATGGTCTGGGCCAACTCTGCACTACTTCCACTTTCTTCGGATTCACCTTTATCCCCTCACTCGATACCATGTGACCCAAGAATGTCACGGAATCCAACCAAAATTCACATTTCAAAAACTTTGCATGTAATTTCTTTTCTCTCAAAGTCTGAAGCACTGTCCTTAGGTGCTACTCATGATCTTCCCGACTCCAGGAATATACCAAAATATCATCAATAAATAGGGGAACTCAAAGAATCCTAAGATACGCCCAAATATGGGGCAAAATAAGAGGACACATAAGAATAAGTGGGACCGAGATAGAATAAAACTGATGCATCTCTATGGAAAACCCAGACAACACCTATGATGATAGAATCGGAGGCGACAGCCTCAGTAAGGGCAAGAAGAGTATAATATCTGTCCTGGCCTCCCCCTCTAGGGCAACCTCTACCTCCCCGACCTCTAATGGCTCTAGCGGGGGGCACGGGTGCCTGGTCATCTCTGATAGCACTTGTCCTCACCATCTGTGAGAGAATAGAAGACAGAAGTTTAGAATTTAGATATCAAAAATCTTGCACGACAAGGAATTCAAATGAAGTAGAATTATCCTAACAGTTACATAGCCTCTCGTAGATAAGTACAGATGTCTCCATACTGATCCGCGAGACTCTCATAAACTAGCTTGTGATTCATGACTCTAATGAACCTAGAGCTCTGATACCAACTTGTCACGATCCAAGTTCGCCCTTCGTGAACTATCGTGACGGCGCCTTATCTCTATGACTAGGTAAGCCTAACTAATTGCGAAAAAAAGAAATGAAATACAGAACTAAAAAAACTACGGATTAATATAATAAAAATGTTTAAGATGCCGCACAGCATATACATATACACACTCTCGAAACTGAATCAACTCCAAAAACCCGAAATCTCATGAAATCACAAGCTGGAGATACTATATAGCGTTCTAACTCGAGAATATCTAATCAAAAGAAAATACATAAGGTCTATAGCTAAAAGAGAGAATAGAGAGGGACTCCTCGGTCTGCGGACGTGGCATATATATCTTGAAGTTTCTAAAGATCGCCTCGTCTCACTGAAAGTATGGCTGAACCGAAGAACCTGGATCTGCATAGGAAAAACATGTGCAGGAAAGGGATGAGTACACCACAGCGGTACCTAGAAAGTGCCAAGCCAAACCTCGGTCGAGTAGTGATGAGAAAGGCCATGGCCCTACTGGTTATAGATATATATAAATGAGGTAAAACAGTATGAAGTGCAACAGTATAATTAAAGACACTAATAGTTGATAAAGAGAAAAATCACAGGCAGGATATGCTCAGCACACAGAGATAGCAGCAAGGGATCTCCTGGGATAGCGTCCTATAGTCCTAAACGTAAAGGTACATAGGATCTCCCGGGATATCTCCCCATAGTCCAAATCTTAATATGTATGGGAAACTCCCGGAATACCAATCCATAGTCCCAAACTAAATATCCAATATAGGGGAATCTCTCGGGTGTCGTCCTGTGGTCCCAAACATAAAAGTGGAGGGGGATCTCCCGGAATACTAATCCATAGTCCCAAATTAAACACGCAGGGAGATCTCCAGGGAAACCGTCATGTAGTCTAAAAGTAAACACATAACAGTCTCAAGAAAAGAATCTACAGTTCTATCCGAGAATAAATAGGAACTCTACTCTAAATATGCTGCACAGAATACAAGTAAGTAGTTAAAGCAGGTAAGAAAATTAAATCACATAAACATGCTTTTCCAAAGCTAAATAGGAGTTTTCAAGTACAAATATTGCTTAGTTACAAGAAAAATACAGATATTTACCTAATGAAAATGGTTTTTTCAACAACTAGCATGTGTACGCACTCGTCACCACACGTACATGACCCTCATATAACAACAATACCAAATCCTAAGGGGAGTTTCCCCACGCCCGCCCCCCCCCCCCCTTTTTCCCCTTCCGTCGGAGAGGAGTCTAGGTTTGGACATTCATGGGGTATAATGACTCATTTCCCTTTTGGGAATTGGGTATTTTGAAAAGTCGCCGCTAACAATTTTAAGGTGCGTTAGGGCTCCTATAAGGATCAACTACAACTATGTATGATATCCAGAGATAGGGTAAGGGCTTGAAATTATCCTAAGGGGAAGGTGTTAGGCACCCTTCAAGATCCACTAGTGTGGTTACTGGCCAGATAGTTTTTCTGAAATTGTGCAATTAGCAAGCAAACAAATAAAGGCTCAAGTAATAGGGTATTTAAGTTTAAATACACAAACATTTGGAAAATGATTAAAAAGGGGGTTTTGAAAAGAGTTACAATCTAAACATGCTTGTGAATATAAAAGGGGTCCTAGGTTTGTTTGTAATATGGATCACCTCAATGCAATACCCGGTATGATACTCATCAGAAGAGGGGATACACGTGGTATTAGTGCACAGGTCGTCACATCCATATCTACCCTTCCCACCCCGTGAAGGTATTAAAGCGCAGATTGGTCTCCACCTCTATTGCATGTTACTACCCGTCACATTCCTATAGGTCCTAGAGGAATGTTGGACTACTATTCCTATAAGAGGGAGGGTTTAGGCTGACCCTTAGGTTTACAGGTAAAAAGGCTAAGGCGACATACAAAAACACGTAGGACTGCATTTGAGGGGAGAACATATAAACAATTAGAAGGCCCATGTATACCTCCACAAATAATGCATATAAATAGCATGACTTAAACACAGTTAAGGTCTGAAAAAAATCTTAAAGCAGAGTTTGAGTCAAAACCAGATTCATTATATAACTCAGAAAAGAAGTCTGAATCCAGCCTGCATGCTGGTTGCTGCAGTTGGTAATAAACAAAGGCAGATTCCAATTTTATTCGAGTAATTACTTAAGGCTTGCCTAGGTGTAGTAGTGATGTCCTATGAGCATGATATCTATATTGATTGGGAATGCAGTAGAGCAGTGATTAATTTTAGACGGACAACTTGAGATCCTATACACATGCTTTCTAACGGTATTAATTTAAGGCAGTGTTTGAAGACTTATTCAAGAAGCGGCATATTAATTACTAATTCAATTCAGAATAAACAACATGAACTAAACATCTTCTCCAACTACACTGGTTTTAAGTTCTATAGGCATGATTTCTATTATAGCTATTTAGATCCTATAGGCATGGTATCTAAGTGTTAGAAGCTGACTTTGGACTTATAGGCATGATTTCTAGGGAGACGTACCTGAATACATGTTGTAATGAAAACTAAACTTCAATTACTTTACACCCTATAGGCATGATATCTAATTATAAAGCTGATTTTAACCCTATAGGCATGATCTCTATTATTAAATCTATTTAGATCCTATAGACATGTTTTCTAATTGTGTGAAAGTAAAACATGCAGAATTTATTTTAAACCAGAGTAGATCCTATAGGCATGTTATCTAACAGACCAAATTTGAATCAAAATAGACTCTATAGGCATGTTATCTACCCAATTTACCCACAATATACGGCTACCCACCCTTTTTCACTAATCACCCCGACATTGTTTAAAAATTATTATAGACCAAATGATTGAATTACAAAAGAAGTGCAGAAATAAAAAATTACAACCAAAGGAAGCATGATCTTGACTTCCCCTCTAAGTTATGTAATGAACCACTTCAATGCCAATAATTCAAAGCCTTTCTCATACCTAAGTGTGTCAAAGTTCCCTAAGGACCTTAAGGGATCTCATGCAGTGCTCACACCTAGATTTGCATAACCAGACATAATGAGTGCAGTGTGGAAGGGCCAGCCCTTATGTGTCCAAGTTCAGAGGGAGCTCAAGGGTCCCAAGACAAGGCTCACACAAGAGGGGCAGAACATAAATTATAAGAATATGGTGGAAGTGAAGAACACATGTTGAAAGAGATTTATTTAAAAAGTTGGACTGATAGTCCATTTTGAAAGAAATTAGTAACAGAGGTGATTGAAATCAATAGCAGTAGTAAAACTCATAACTACACAGAATCAGTAGTCATACAAAGGGGGGCCAAGGGATTTCGGGAAGTCACTTGTCTGTAAGCACATGACCCTAGCAGGGGTCGGGTTTGGTCATGCACAACAATAGATGATGCTGGCATGGTCACAAACCAGCCAAAAGAACACAAACACATAGAGGGGATATGGGCTTGGGATTCATAAGATAGCAAGTACACAATCAAGTGGCTGACAGAGTATGCTTCACAACACACATAGGGGAAGCATTAATCTAAGGGGGAAGGGAACATATTACAGCATGCTAGTAATGTAACTTGTCTGCAGAACCATAAACACGAGTAGACAAGAATAAGGGAAACTGAAACAACTACAGAAGCATGTTGTTGTTGAGCTTGAAAAATTAACTAGGACATACCAGTAGAGAAGCAAAGTGCATAATGGAAGAGTAAGAAGGATTCCACAGTCTAGCCTTGGCTTTCAGCCGGCTAGACAAAGCAATAGCACAAGTGGTAGTAGAGAAAGAGAGAGTTTTGAGTGTAAGTGTGTGTTTTTGAACTCAAATTGTTCGTGTGTTTAAAAAAGAGAGTATAGGGTATTTATAATTTTGAAAACGAGTAGAGAATAAGGTAAAAAGCAAGGTTTTAATACAGACATGGAAACAATCACAATCATAATCAATCAATACAAGTACTTCCCTTTAATAAGTGAATTACTGCTCAAGCGGATACTAACATGGTCAAATAAAGGAAAGAAATCAGTTTGGGACAGATTGATTCTTGCCATATAAGGGGGCAGTAAAAGTATGAAGTAAATAATTGAGTCTAAGTACAAAATATGCTTAATTTTGGGAAAGGATTCAGCAAGGTAAAACATCACAGTAATTAAGGAAGGGAATCAATCTATTTTAAACAAATGAGTAAAAATTAGGGTTTATAAGGGAACATTTTGCAATCAGTCGTAACATTGAGGAAATCAAGAATAATCAAGAAAGAATCACGACTCTGCACTTCAGCATATAAATAGAATGAACAGAAATATCAGACATGCAAGGCCAAACGCATTGGCAAAAGAAACAACTGGATGCATTCAATCATGCAGCAGCAACAAAAGTAAGCTAGGGCTCAGTAGTCAACCAAGTCAAATAGGCAGGGCTCACACATAAAGCCAAAGTGAAGAAACCAGTCCAACAGGTAAAGAGAGTCAGAAACAAGTAAAGATCTCACAGTAACAAGTGAGGAAAATCTTTTAAGAAATTAGGGTTTCCACTATAGTAAGAACTCAAAATCAGATAAGTCAAACAGGGAAGAGGATTCAAACACAAAAAGCTTAATCGAAACAAGTATACACACAGACAAACAAAGGCATCTTCAGAACTCGGATAAAACCAAAACACTTAGGGTTTTTAACACGAGGAACCAGATGGAACAAAAATATAAGCAAATCGTTTAAACAAAGTAAGACATTACTGAAAAATTGGAGAAGAGATCTTTAAAAATAGTCTAAGAAACCCTAGTTTGAAAATTAAGAGTCACTTTTGAAAGAAAATCAAAAACCCTTTTTGGAAAACATCAAGAAGTTCATAACACACACAGATCTAAAACAGATCTGAAAGAAAAATCGAAATAGTCTTAGAGCTAGGGTTTCAGAGAACCTAGAGAAAGTGAGAAAGACATTGAAAAGTTACCAATCTAGCCGGAAAAGTCAAGGATCTGACTTGAACAGCCATGGATGGCCGGAAGAAGGCCATAGATAGAAGTTGAACCAATACTGGACTAGATCCCTTTGAGATCTGTCCATGGAATCATGAAAATATGTAACCGACAGATATAGGAGACGAGTACACGCCTCAAATTGCCATGGGAGCCCATGAATTAGGTAGGGATTGCAGGGGATTAAGGTGGAATTGGGTGGCGGCGACTAGGGTTTATGTGAGGATGCAGAGAGAATTGAGAGGAGAGGGATTCAAGGGTGGCGGGTGGTGAGAAATGAATTAGGTTAAGGGATTATTTGGGTTTAATTATGGAAGGGTGAATGGTAGTCGTTGATCTGAATGAACAATGGCCTAGATTAAAAGGGTAGGTGGGGAATCCAGGTTTGGGTAGGGTTAAAATTGGGCTATGGTCGGGTTTAATTCGGAATTAGGCTGGGGAATTGGGGTCAATTTCAGCCAAAATTTAAATACAAATGGGTTGTTATTTAAATACCCAATTTTCTCCTTTTTTTAAAAAATTAAAATAGTAAATGATTTCTAAAAACTAAATTAGAAGGGATAAAATGATTTATAACACATAATTAACTATTTAAAAACACAAGCCTCAATTTTATGAAGATAAGACACAATTAAACCTTAAAACGGCTAATATTGCAATTATGTGCAATTTAGCCTTAAAAATACTAAATGAAATTGTAAAAACACATAAAAATTATTTTAGCAATATTTTTGCATAAATATAGAAATCCCATAAATGAATCATCAAAATACTGATTTTGGAAATAATTATTGAGATTTTATGGATAAAAGGGGAAAATGAATCAATTTAAACCATTAAAAATTATGAAAAAATAATAAAACGTTTGAACACGATTATGTATTCCTTTATATGCTATTTTGAAGTAATTGTGCATATTAAAAATATATGGGGAAAAATTGGGTATCAACAACTGCCCTTCTTTACCCGGGAATGATGAAAGAGTTGTTGGACAAAGATATGATGGCCAATCTTGACAGAGCGAAATGGTTTGAAGAAGATTTAGGCCGCACCCTGGCTTCTAATCTACCTACATATCCCCCGCTTTACAGGAATCAGGTGGTATGTAGTTCAGGATCCACCGGAAGAGTATACCGATGAAGCGATTTCAAGAACGGACGCGATATCCAGGGCGGGGTGAGTGATAGGATTACAGGAAAGATTAAGGTTTGCTATGGCTACGGGAACTGGAGCGGGATTGCTCCTGCCGGGATAGCCGCTGCTTGCTAGTTTACCTGCAATGAAACAATAGAAGCGTATTCTGTGCATAAATTTAAACATGATGCAAATTCCCGTTGGACTATGAATGTTTTCTTTGGACGGTTAGGATGACGTCCTTAGACCATGATGTCCTGGGCCATGAAGCATGTTATAAAGGATTCGCAGGCCATGAAATGATGCTCTCGGGCTGTGAGGATGATGCCTTCTAACCATGATACCTTTGAATAATGATATGCGAAAGATTGAAACAGATCCTCAGGCCATGACATGGTGGTCTCGTGCTATGAATATGGTTCCTCTGAACGATGACGCCTTCGGATGAGTTGGCTATATTTTAGCCCATGAAGGATGTAGTAGTATGATGCGGATAAGATAGAGCTTAGTCTTGCGATTTGAAGGGCAGAGCTTAGCCCGTAAGAAAAGAGAAATAAATAGTGTTTGAGGTGGCGCTTAATTTCGAAGAAAATTGGAGGCAAAGCTTAGCATCGGAAGGTAGATTGAGAACCTTATGCACAGGTACAAATGCAGAGAGAGGTACCGCTTAACCTTGGAAGGCAGAATGGTAGCCTTATGCAAGAATGCAGATGGAGACAGCGTTTAGTCTTGGAAGGCAGAATGGTAGCCTTATGCGAAGATGCGAATGCAAATGGAGGTAGAGCTTAACCTCGGAAGGCAGAATGGTAGCCTTATGCAAAAATGCAGATGAAGACAACATTTAGTCTCAGAAGGGAGAATGGTAGCCTTATGCAATGCGAATACAGATGGAGACAACGTTTAGTCTCGGAAGGCAAAATGGTAGGCTTATGCAATGCAAATGTAGATGGAGACAACGTTTAGTCTTGAAAGGCAAAATGATAGCCTTATGCAATGCAAATGCAGATGAGACAACATTTAGTCTCAAAAGGCAGAATGGTAGCCTTATGTAATGCGAATGCAGATGGAGACAACGTTTAGTCTCAGAAGGCAGAATGGTAGCCTTATGCAAGAACTAAGATAGCAAATGACAGCAAAGTTTTCTTAGCTGATAGCAGATGGCAACATTATGATTACTGGGAGCATTGTGACTGCAGAGCATTACTTTTAAGAGAGTCAGAAACAAGTAAAGATCTCACAATAACAAGTGAGGAAAACCTTTTAAGAAATTAGGGTTTCTACAATAGTAAGAACTCAGAATAAGATAAGTCAAATAGGGAAGAGGATTCAAACGCAAAGAGCTTAATCGAAACAAGTATACACACAGACAAATAAAGGAATCTTCAGAACTCGGATAAAACCAAAACACTTAGGGTTTTTAACACGAGGAACTAGATGGAAGAAAATATAAGCAAATCATTTAAACAAAGTAAGACATTTCTGAAAAATCAGAGAAGAGATCTTTGAAAAGAGTCTAAGAAACCCTAGTTTGAAAACGAAGAGTCACTTTTGAAAGAAAATCGAAAACCCTTTTTGGAAAACATCAAGAAGTTGATAACACACACAGATCTAAAACTGATCTGAAAGAAAAATTAAAGAACTCTTAGAGCTAGGGTTTCAAAGCACCTAGAGAAAGTGAGAAAAACTTTAAAAAGTTATCGATCTAGCCGGAAAAGTCAAGGGTCTTACTTGAACAGCTGTGGATGGCCGGAAGAAGGCCATAAATAGAAGTTGAACCAAGACTGGACTAGATCCCTTTGAGATCTATCCATGGAATCACAAAAATAGGTAACCAGCAGACATAAGAGACGAGAACACGCCTCAAGTCGCCATCGGAGCCCATGAATTAGGTAGGGATTGCAAGGGATTAGGGTGGAATTGGGTGGCGGCAGCTAGGGTTTATGTGAGGCTGTAGAGAGAATTGAGAGGAGAGGGATTCAAGGGCATCAGGTGGTGAGAAATGAATTAGGTTAAGGGGTCATTTGGGTTTAATTATGGAAGGGTGAATGGTGGCCGTTGATCTGAATGATCAACGGCCTAGATTAAAAGGGTAGGTGGTGGATCCGGGTTTGGGTAGGGTTAAATTGGGCTAGGGTCGGGTATAATTCGGAATTGGGCTGGGGAATTGGGGTTCAATTTAGGCCAAAATTTAAATACAAATGGGCTGTTATTTAAATAGCCAATTTTCCCTTTTTTAAAATTATAAAAATAGTAAATGATTTCTAAAAACTAAATTAAAAGGGCTAAAATGATTTATAACACATAATTAACAATTTAAAAATACAAGCCTCAATTTTATGAAGATAAAACACAATTAAACCTTAAAATGGCTAATATTGCAATTATGTGCAATTTAGCCTTAAAAATACTAAATAAAATTGTAAAACATGTAAAAATTATCTTAGCCATATTTTGGCATAAATATAGAAATCCCATAAATGAATCATCAAAATACTGATTTTGGAAATAATTATTGAGATTTTATGGATAAAAAGGGAAAAATGAATCAATTTAAAATTATGAAAAAATAATAAGACATTTGGAAACGCTTATGTATGCCTTTATATGCTATTTTGAAGTTATTTTGCATATTGAAAATATATGGGAAAAAATTGGGTATCAATAGTTCCCCACACAAGTTTAGGCAAGCCACTTACCTCGAACCAGCTCAAAATCAATCTGAAATCAAGCTCTTGCCGCAAGCATCCAACTCCGGGTGGCCCAAATCTAATCAAATTAATACCATAATGTAAATACAACTACCAACACCTAATTTAGCTAATGAAATCGAAGCTAAGACGAGAAAATAGAAAAACGCACAAAAATCCTCCCCGGGCCCACGCTTCAGAATCGGGTAAAGGTTACGGATTATGAACACCCATTCACTCACGAGCACACTCGAACAAAAATCATCAAACTCCGACGCCAAAATCTCCCTCAAAACTCAAATTTTAGGTTGAGGAACTTTTCTCCCATTTTCAAATTTTTATCGCCCAAATTAGGTTTGTTCATTCGGATCAGATATCCAAAATCCGAACCGATCCATTCATTTTTGGATTTTGGATTTTGGATTGGATCGGATTTCGGATTGGTATATTTTAATCTAATCCGATCCGAATCCAAAATTATTAGGGCATGTATAAATGTTACACTTTAATTTCAGATAGTTAGTACATCCTTTACATCAACCTCCAAGTTATTACCTTTACAATTGCTAGATTTAGCTATATTGGCACCATAGTACTCTCATAATTGCATAAACATGATTTTTTCTTAATATATTGCCTCTTTTACAAAGAAAATATACATATTATTTTAACTTTGAGGCATAATAATAAGATCTAAAATCCGATCTGATCCAAACTTTAAAATTCAATCCAATCCGATATAATTTGGATCAGATTCGGATTGCATTTTCTAGAATCCGAAATCCGAAATTCGAATCTGAAATGTGCGAAATCCGATCTGATCCGATCCGTGCACAGCCCTGGCCCAAATTCCTTAATTAGAAGAGGAAAACAACAAATGATTATAGTTCTAAGATCAAAATTAAGTTAGAAATTGTTACCCAATGATTTTCTTTCAAAGACCCTCGAAAAATCACCTCCCACCGAGCACCAATTCGATTTTTGTGTTATGAAATCTCAAACCCTCGAATTTTCTATATCTGCCCAGCGATTTCCGCTTCTACAGTCATGGGACCGCAGTCAAAAACTAGCACCTGCAATATTTCATTAAACATCCAAAATCCTGCACCTGCGCTTCCTTCTCTGCAGATGCGGTCTGCATCTGCGGTCCAATGATTGCATCTGCGGTCACTGGCCAACAGTGCCAGAATCGCATTTGCGAATCACTATATGGCCTCTCTTTTTCTTTGTAGTTTGAGTTTTGAAGGTATTTTATGGTTAAGAAAATACCTATTTTCTGTATTTATGCTTTTTAAATCTCAAGGAAGGTTGATAAATTCATTTCTTAATAATTAGAACTCATGGCAGTGATAGGAAGCCGTAAGTTTGATTCATTCCACTTCTAGTCGACTGTTTTGTAGTCCACTCGTGTTAGCCTCTTGTGCTGCTGATTTATGGAGTTTGGAAGGATAAAGGGCATGGACAAATGCAACATGCTGCAGGATAGTGGGTTGGTTTCTCGTCGTTGCAATATCAGTCTAACTGATAACTTGTTGATTGGGTGTGTTATGGTATATTTGGGCTTTTTGTTTTTTTTAAGGTCCCGAATCGTAGTTAGGTTGTTTTTTGTTGCTGATTGTATTGTGTTGTTGTCTCACGTATAGTAGGCTTGAGGAAGCAGTAAAACCAGGGGAAAGGCTATTTGTTTTGTGACAGATTAAATTACTTTCATTATATAAATGAGAGAGTCATTCATAGCTTGACAATAGCTTCACTATCATTGTTGTAGTCTAAGGTGCAGTGAGTTGAGTTTAGCATTGTTATTGGACAGATTTCCATAACGTATGTCAAGGCTATCCCTTCTTTTTTTGGCATGATCCATATAATACAACGAAACAAGCAAACACGCAAAATTTCACAAATTACTCTATATTTTGAAGTACTTGGGGTGCCTACGTTCTTGATTCCCCATTTGTCCTGTTATTATAAAGTCTATTCATGGGTCTCAAAAAATACTTAAGTTGATAAAGTTTACTTCATGATATTGACCGAAGGCATATTGCTATTATGACATTCTGAGAGATCTTATTGATTAACTTCTTATTGATTGCACTCATTTATACACGTACATTGACCCATGACTACATGGCATTATATACACATATATTATATGTATATGTGGTACGGGAAAAGGTTATGACATTATATACGCACTAGCTCCTAACAACTAAAATGCTTTGATGATTTCGCCCACTAAGGCCTAGATGATATGGTGGGATTCCCTCAGAGACTTGATCATGTTATGTAAGAATATACCTATGCATGATATAACATTTATATGAATATACATGACATTATAAATGTTTCATGATTCACAGAGCTATTCAAACATACAGGTTGAGCCTTTTACTCCATGTTTCTTTCATGTCTTTTATATACTACTTTTCATGCCTTACATACTCAGTACTTTATTCGTACTGATGTCCCTTTTTCCCGGGGACACTACGTTTCATGCCCGCAGGTCCTTATAGACAGGTTGACAGTCCTCCCAGTAGGATATCAGCTCAGCGCAAGGTATTGGTGCACTCCACTTGCTCCGGAGTTGACTATTTGGTTAGTATTCTTCGGACATGTATTGATTGGTATGATGGGATCTTGCCCCAACCTTTATGACATTTATGTACTCTTAGAGGCTTTTAGATAAATATCATGCATTTGAATAATTGTATGGCCTTGTCGGCCTATGTTTTGAGTGTACAAGTGATCATTTTGGTCTAATAGGCTCGTATGTCTCATGTATAAGTTGTATTCCATGTTGGGTCATCCTATATCAATTATTCTCTTATGTTTTATTTTGATTATATCATGACGCCCTTTTCGACGCATTTACCCATGATAGTATTGTAAAAAATATATGTTACATTGGTACTGGATTGTGTTAGGCACCGAGAAATTTTGCATAGGGTCAGGAATCCAAGTTTGGAACGGGTTCCCCTCGCGACCCTTTGGTTTGGTTCATGACAAAAGTGGTATCAGAGTAGTTTTGTCCTAGCAAATCAATAAGTTATGTCTAATAGAGTCTTTATTATGAGTGTGTTGTGCATCACACTTGTAAGGAGGAGGCTACAGGGTATTTAAGACTGTCACTCTTTCTTCTTACTCTAGATCGTGTGGGAGCTCAGTTGTAAGAACTCAAACTCGTAAATTCTATTTATTCATAATACAAGGATACCTACATGCAAAAAGATAGTTGGCAAGAGATTAAATGTGGTTGTGAAAGAGTTGAGTAAGAGGAACTCAATTTTGCATCATGCTTATGATTAGTAAATGTGAGGTCTTCATCAGATCATGTGTGTAATAAGACATGTAAGCTTTTTGATAAGGATCCCTGAGGCAAGAATATCTATCAACCCATATGGTAAAAAGAAATAAGAGAATCAAAAGGTAGATACATGTTTCAACTAGTAAAAAAGTAAGGTGACAAAGGGTACGAGGTACCCAGTTAATGAAGATTATCAGTATGTACAATTCAGCCAGAAAAATATAAGTATTTTGAGTTACCTTCAGTAGTAACAGAGGTATATAAAATTGGCCACATCCATCTCAGTTTGCCCTATGGGAGCTAAAAGATATAGTTTAAGAGAAAGACGAAATATCAGGATACAGCTGGGGTTAGAGTAACCCAAAATGATGGATGGATTGTTTGCGTTAGCTGACAAAATGATATTGTAAAAGTGGTAATAGTTCTCCTTGTGAGACACCCAGATGGTACACTCTAAAATAGTACAGTTAGATATGAATACTAGCATGTTCATAGAATTCAAAAGGAAGGAATTGGAATCCTAAAAGGGATAAATATTTACCTTAGCATGGCTCCCGTCCCTAGCCAAGAGAGAATGTTAGGCGACCCAAAGAGCTAGTGGATGGAGAAATGGGAGCTAAAAGCAAAAGAATATTTTGTTGAAGTTTTTAGAATAAAGTAATAGACAGAAATATTAGCAGGAAAATAAGAAAAAAGTAAATGAAGCATTATTAGTAAGATGTGATAAATGAGTGATAACAGTAAATTAAAATATGACAGGACAGAGCCTATAGCCAAGTGAAGGGAAAGATATGATAAGACATACCTTGAAACAATAAAAGAGTATAAGCCATAAGATTATATCCTCATTTCGAGAAATAAGTTGATGAATCCAATGTGATTACTAGAAGGAAAAGTTAGACCCCGGAGTAATAGAAATTAGTACGGACTGGTGAAAAAGATAAACTAAACATGAATTAGAGACCAAATGATTTGATAATAGTCGGCTTCAGAGATCGTCTTTCAGCGATAATAGAATGGAAAATAGAAGAATAGTCTTTAAAGGTCATTTAGGAAGACGCGTCCCTAAAGCAAGCACTGTGATCAGAGTTAAGCTTAAGGGACTAAGTGTGCTAGTTACACTAGGTGTCACCCTTGTAAGTAAGAAATTTCATTATCCTTGGTAGAGAAGGGTTACTTTAAGGCGAGTAAAAGTTAGTGAAGATGTGAAAAAATGCCAAAGATGAAGAGAGGGGGGAAATGGTGAGATATGGTATTAAGTAGGAGTTATATGGTTCAGGTGACATTGGAATAATAGAGGAATAATGTGGTAAAAAGGCAAAAATATCCATTTATTCAGATTCTACAGATATGTTAAGACTCTAGAACATTATTCAAGCACGACGCCGGGGAGAGGCAATAAGGGTTCCCTCCCAGGATGTTATTGATAAATAAGTGTGAATGAACACTTGTTACATAAGGAGCTAGTGCGAGAGGTAAGTTAAGACAAAAGAAATAACCCAAAAGAGTTGATGAGAAATATAGATATGAGAATGGACCAACGAGTAGATAGTAGTTGATTCAGGAAGAGTCTAGTTATGGCTAGATAAGAGGATACAGATAAATCAACAAATCATGCAAGATAAACGTAGTGAACCCAACATAGGGAATTTAGTGTCATAGATGTGACATTGTGATCCTTGAGAAATAATCAGATTGGAGTTGGGGTAGTTAAATGTACCGTATAGGTGTTACAAAAATAAAAAAGAGTGTCATTGAGGAGACAGTCAAAATTTCAGTTCAGAAGCAACCCTACGAGTACAAAAGTGTAGAGGTAAGTAACTAAGGCTAATTATGGGCGAATAAGAATATCCAAAAAATCCTTCGGGTATATGGCAATAAGCTCACAACTTTACAGGAGTCAGAGGGTGTTCCCTAAGTAGTACAATGTAATACTAGCTAAGGAAATAAGGAATAAGGCCTTCACCCAAAGCATAGTGACCTAAAGAAGAAATGATGTTGTAACAACAGTCTCACTAAAATATTGTATGCACTCCATAAGAAAGTGGTACCTATCGTGGCTAATGAACGGGAAGAAAAAAAATCAAAAGTGATATTTGAGATCATATGAGTTACAGGGAATTTCAGTATTTGTGGGTACTAAGATAAGTTAAGTATCCATACAGCAATAGGCAGAATGACCAGGAAAAGTAATTGCTTGTGTTTAAAGACAACTGAGAAGGCACGAAAAGAAAACTATGGTGCTAGCAAGTTAAAGGAAGGTTGTGAGTAGTATAAACAAATATGTGTAGGTCGCAAGCTGAAGTATGGTAGAGTGACAAGGTTTTAGGAAGATAGGAGTAAGGATAAGAAAAGGTGAGTGAGAAGGTGACAAGAATAACTAAGGCTTCAGAATTAATCCCATCCAAATGATAGAGCTGATGGTTTTCATAAGTTATAAAGAGCTCAGTATATCTTGAATTAACTCGGAGGATTCTAAGACTAGGAGCATTTAGAACAGATGGAATGATGACTTGGTAGTAGAATAAGGGTGTAATTCTGATAGATAAGAGGATGTCATTTAGGCTTTTGATTGAGTAATGATTTAATGAAAAAGGTATTCATGATTTGCACGGGATTACAATACCTCCCATAAGATGAATCACATTGGGATGCTATAAAATACGGTTATTAAAGTATACTATCGTCCCTAGGTGGATCAGGGAAATTACTTCAGATGTTCCCCAATAAGATGCGAGCCGTAGTGACAATATATTATGTAAGAGGTTTCAAGTTATTATTGGTAGATTAGAGATCAACATTAGAGTGAGTCAACAATGGATGGATAAAAGTTCCAATGTATGAGAGGAGATAAGGATATCATTCTTTAGATGAACAATAATTATGAAGCATTAAAGGACTTAGATTTATTCATATAGGATAAGCAGTGAGAGAGTAATCTGGAGTTGGGTAGAAGACCCCGATAATAATAAATTGAAGTAAGAGTTATGGTATAGTATGACCTACCTAGATGTAGTAAAGCCATAAGCATAGATAACCGAGGCTATGAAACAAGATACAGCAATTGTCGTAAGTTCGACAAAGTACTAAGCAAAGAACATCAGTACACCTATAGATACCCAGAGGGACATCTTGTCATAGTTCTTTGTATGTTCACAAAGTGAGGCCTAGTGATTGGCTAAAAGCCAGAGGAAAAAGGAGAGATGAGTCATATAGGCGCACATATTTGGACAAAGTCGTACAAAACACATGATAGAAGGTAGAAAAAGTTACGAGATTGGGAAGCATTCTGACCACAAGTCGTGGAGTGAGAAAGAGGCCTAAAAGAGGGAATGCCCTGGCCTTTGGATTTATTCACAGAACAGTTGCCTGGATAACAAGGTATTAAAGTATTCGTAAGAGCTATAGGTTATGAGAATGATAAGCACATCATTCAACAATTTTGAACAAATGTTCCAAAGGGGGGAATGATGTTACACCCCATGTTGTTGTACATGAAAGTATGTGGTAAGTCAATTGATGTAAGCTCAAAAATGAGATCCTCTTTGAAAGGATATGAACTGATTGAATGATGTTACACCCCATTTTTGCAAGCCTTTAAGGGTTAACATTCAGAGTACTATTATAGAGGAGAATCTACCAAAATTTCTATAGATCATTGGGTGTTTAACATTATAGGACAAATGTTTTAAGGGGGAATATTATTACATCGTGTGCATCCCAAGGTGACATATAATGAATAAGAGACTTGTTAATCATGATTTAAATGATTGTAAAGTCATAATATGACTCTATATGATGTTTGGATATAAAATATAAAGTTTGGGAGAAATCGGATTTAACTTGCAGAAAAGTCGAGTTAAGATTTTCCTTGTAATTAGCCCTTTTGAGAAATTAAATTTGTAAACTTTATGATGTCATTTTGGTACATATCTCATACCAAAATTAAGGTATTGGAACGTAGTTTCCAACGTTCCAAACCATTTATTCATACGACGTCAGGGTAGAGAAGTATGAATTTTTAAAATAGGGTTTCCAAGTCACGTCACCACATTTCGGAGAAACTGACAGGTTTATCGGCCAGGTTTCAAGGCAGTTTTCTCCGAATCGATTGAGGGTTACAGGGAACTATTTATATGGAATTAAATCACCGCGTGAGTTTCCAACTTTATGAACCATTTGTCAATACGATGTCGGAGTACAAATATACAAGCATCCGAAGTTGCACCGCTCAAGCTACCAAGCACGCAGCTTACCCACCTGATTGGAGAATTGAGGCAGTGAGCTTATATGATCTTTTTCCCTTATATAAAGAGAGTACTTACACCAAAAGACTCTCAAGCTCTCCAATGTTCCCAGAAATTCCAAGCAAGATCAACATCCCTTCCATAAAGTTAAGAAGCGATAACATTAGAACGATCCCTCCAACATAAGTATAATTATACCGCCTCTATTTTTCTTTGTAGTTTGAGTTTTGGAAGGTTCTTAATGGTTAAGAAAATACCTACTTGCTGTATTTAAGCTTTTCAAATCTCAAGGAAGGTTGATAAATTTGTTTTCAAATAATTATAACTCACAGGACGGTGATTGGAAGTCGTGAGTTCGATTTATTCCACTTGTGTTGGATTGTTTTGTAGTCCACTCATGTTGGCCTCTTGTGTTACTGATTTATGAAGTTTGGAAGGAAAAAGGACATGGAGAAACGCCACATGTGGTAGGATAGTGAGCTGGTCGCCCGTCGTTGCAACTTCAGGCTAATTGATAACTTGTTGATTGGGTGTGTTATGGTATATTTGGGATTTTCATTTTATTAACTGTCCCGAATTGTAGTTAGATTGTTTTTGAGTTGCTGATTGTATTGTGTGTTCTCTCCCCTATAGTAGGCTTGAGGAAGCAGTATAATCGGGGAAAGGCTGCTCATTTGCTACATATTAAGTTACCTTGGTTATATAAATGGGAGAGTCATTCCTAGCTTGACAATAGTTTTACTATCGTTGTTGTAGATTAAGGTGTTGTGAGTTGAGTTTAGCATTATTATTGGATAGATTCTATAAGGTATGCCAAGGCTATCTCTTCTTTCCTTTTGTCAAGATCCATATGATACAGTGAAACGAGCAAACATGCATCTTTCACAAATGACTCTATTCTTAGAAGTATTAGGGGTGCCTATTTTCTTAATTCCCCATGTGTCCTATTATTATATCGTCTATTCATGAGCTTCAGAAAATATGTATGTTGATAAAGTTTATTTCATGATATTAACCTAAGGCATATTGATCTTATGAAAATCAGAGAGATCTTATTGACTTACTTCTCATGCATTGCGTTCATTAATACGTTTACATTGACCTATGACCAGATGGCATTATATACGCATATATTATATGTATATGGACTATGGGGAAATGTTACCGTGTTATATACACAACACCACCTGATCAGCTAGTACTTTGATAATTTCAGCCACTGAGGCCGAGATGATATGATGGAACACCCTCAAAGGCTTTATGAAGTTATGTATGCATACCCCTATGCATGATATGACATTTATATGAATATACATGGCATTATAAATATTTCATTATTCACAGAGATATTAAGACTTACAGGTTGAGTCCTTTACCCCATATTTCTTTCATGTCTTTTATATAATACTTTTTATGACTTACATACTCATTAATTTATCCGTACTAATGTCCCTTTTTCATGGGGATGCTGCGTTTTATGCCTGCAGGTCCCGATAGACAGATTGCCAGTCATCCTAGTAGGCTATCAGCTCACTGGAAGGTGTTGGTGCTCTACACTTGCTCCGAAGTTGCCTATTATTTGTCTTATAAGCCCGTATGTCATATGTATAAGTTTGTATTCCATGTTCAGTCATCCTATATCAAGTATTCTTTTATGTTTTATTCCGTATCTCATGACGGCCTTTCTGGCTCATTTACCCATAATAAAATGATAAGAAAAATATGTTATGTTGGTGCTCGATTAAGTTAGGCACCAAGTGTCAGTCGATACCCTTTGCTTTTGGTCGTGACATCAGCCATATGTAGAGAAAGGAAACACTTAGTCTTATGCAATTATGAAGGCATTTCTTAGCCTCATGCAATGTAATGAGAGCAGTGCTTAGCCGTACGCAAATAATGAGAAGGGGATGATTAGCCTTGAGTATATGCGAGAAAGGAAAATGATTCTTATCTTGACATGTATGGGCTTGGTAGCGTCTATCTATGTAAAGATAGTGGTCTTTATTATGCATCCCCTATGGATACTTTCATAATGTTGCGTCCATTATGCCCAGATAAAAAAAAATTGTAAGTCGTGGGTAAGGTTGGTTGACGCTTTTGATCCCTTATATTTTCCTCACTTTTGGCTTACTGCTTTGCGCTTGAGCTAGCCTAGGTAGCATTGGCTATTCCAAAAATGGAGTTTTTCAAATATGCATTCGAAATTAATTATTTATAGGAAATACAACTATTTAAAATACGCGATAATGTGTAAGACAGATAGTTTTGACGAATCATTGACTGTGACATGCTTTTGAGACATTGCAACATCCTCGTCCTGGAATTTTGAGGACTTCCTCAAAATTGTACCCCAATTCTAATGAATTTTTCCAGCAATATCCTTTCGGTGATCCTTGGCGTGATGACATTAAATCTTAAAATCTTTCCCCAGCTTCCGACCACTGAGGGGAATGAAGATATTATTATAATGTGACTGAACCCACAAGGCTGCCTATGTATCCCCTATTTAATGGGAATTAGGTCAAGTGTAGTTCATGTTACATCAAGAATAATATATGAATAAAATATCAAGATTATATCTCTTGACGACGTGTGAATTGATAGGCTTTGGCCATATCTTGTAATGACCCAATCGGTCCTTTTGTGTATTTGTGTCCCGCTTCCCCTTTTGATGCTTCACACGTGTGCATTTGTGGTTTTATATATTATGAGGTTGATTAGTTTCATTTCTCAGAGGTTTTGGGTTAATTTGGACCCTTCGGTTCTTAGGTTGGAAGCCTAAGTTGATTATGTTATCCAATGCTTGTTGTGAAATGACCCTGGAACTGTATTTTAATTTATTTAATAGCTTTGTATTACGATTTTGGACTTGGGAGTTTTCCCAAAATGTTATTCGGTAGTCCGTTGGTTGATTCGTGTTGTTTTACCAAAAATTTGCAGTTTGAGGTTTAGAAGTTTAACCGTAGGTTGAATTTTGGTTATCAGGTTCAGAATTTGGTATTGGATAGGTCCATTATTCTATTTAGAACCAGTCTGCAAAATTTGTTGTCAATTGGACTTGATTTGATAGTATTCGGACGCTTGGTTGCAATTGTAGAGTTCTTGAACTTTACTTTGACATTCATGCATTTTGAGGTCCAATTCGTAGTTCTAGATGTTATTTTTGTGTTTTAATCACACGAGAGAGTTCATATGATGTTCTTAGACATGTGTGGATGTATGGTTTGGAGCCCCGAGGATTCAGATGAGTTTCAAACATAATTTGGACTAAAACTAAACTTGTTGTGGTGCTGGTGATCTAATGTCTCAATTGCTAGCACCATCCTCGCAATTGTGAAATGTAGGGGAGGGTCAAGTATCTCAATGGCAATGCATCGTTCTCAATTCGAAGTATGGTCCTAGGTAGCATAGTTCGAATTTGCGAAGTTTTCTCGTATTTGCAAAGAGGAAAGACTTCGCATTTGCGAAGTCTGTGTCACAATTGCGACAATTCATTACTGTGTCAGTGGCCACACTTGCAAGCCTTTCTTTGCAATTGCGAGTGTTTGCAATTGCGAACCCTGTGTCGCAAATGCGGCATCTGCAATAGATCAAAAGGGCTGGGAGTCAGAATTTTATCTCATTTTCTTACATCTTAGAGCCCTAGACTCCATTGGAAGGGATTTGGGGAAGGGAGTTTCTTCTACAAACTTTGGGTAATGATTCTAATCAATTTCCAACTATATTTTCTGATTATATCTTAGATTTAATATCAAATATATAAGAATGAAAGAGGGAAATACTATAAATTTTGTCATGTTTTGAAAAATGAAGAATTAAGTTTTGAGAGTCGATTTGGACTTGGATTTGAAAACAAAATACATATATAGACTCGTGGGGTTATGGGTTGTCGGAATCTACCTTTGGACCCAAGTTTTGACCAGGTGGACCCGGGATAGACTTTCGTTGACTTTTTGGGAAATGTGTAAAGATCATAGTTTAATCTATTGTAATTAGTTTCTCTTGCACTGTTTGACGTTATTAAGTCATTTTTAGTTAGATTTAAGCGGTGTGGTGGCAAATTTTAGGGAAAAAGCTATATTCGAGGGTTGATTTGGCCTAATTGAGGTGAGTATCTTGCCTAACTTTGTGTAAGGGAACTACCCCTAAGGATTTGGGTTGGTTGTGCTATTTGTGTTATGTGAAAGTCATGTACGCAAGGAGACGGGTGGGTACACGAGCTATATGTGGTATTTGACCGATTTAGGCTATTTAATCTCTTTCTATGCCTTTAATTAAATTGTTATAACATGTCACAAATTTCATTGTTAATCTACTCTTAAATTTGTTAATCTACTCCTACATGCTTTATTTGACGTTGTAGCCCTTGTCCTACCTCTTACTTGCTATATTTGCTCTCATATGTTTTAGTTTAAGTTTTTATTTTCTTTATTGCCTTGTTACCTCTTTATTGTTAATTACTCTTACTTGAGGTTGCTATTTCATGTAAAATTTTCTTGTTGGGTTATTGGTGTTGAATTTGTAAAAGCTGTTATCACATTGAGATGAACTTGTTAATTGTTGAGGTATCTTTCCTTTGAGAATTCTTCACTCATCTAGTTGATATTTAGATTATTGTATACATTGTGATTGATTCATGGGCTATTTGTTGTGGAAACATTGGTATTGTTGATGTTTTGGCAAGTTGTGGCATATGGGCACTTGTGGTGCTAGTTGTGATTATGTTGTGATATTGATATGCATGCGGTGGTATAAGTCTAGGGGTTGATATACATGCAGTGAGATAAGGTGGGATTGATACACGTGTTGCTAGTAGGGGAACTACTCGAAGCCATACGGTGAAATAAGGTGGGGTAAAATGCGGGTAGCTATTCCGGGAAAATAATTTTCAAAACTAAAAGTAAGGCTCACACGGTGATATAAGGAAAGATTGTGATTGAAATTGTGAAATGTGAAAATGAGGTGGTGCCTCAGTTTTGATTTCTTGTTGTGCTTTCTATGTTTAGAAGGCTTGTTGGTTGAATAGTTCTTGTTGTTTACCTTCATTGCCTTGCTTAGAATTACCCATATTTTTTCCTTGTTGTTTCGTCATGTGTATACTTTTGTCGTGCGAATTTGTTATTTCAAAAACTTGAACTTAACTCTTCCATTCTCTCATAGATGGTAAGGACATGCGCAATTGGATCAGGCAGACAACCATCAATACCACCAGCTGTGTGGCGAGAGGCCAAGGCCACAGTAGAGGCCGAAGTGTGGCGCGTACTATATCTAGAGCAACACCTGTGGAGCCAGTAGTTGCTCTAGCTCAAGAGTAGATACAAGGCAAGATCTCAGGCACCAGCAGTGCCCATTGTGTTTTCTGGCCTTCAAGAGGCCTTAGCCTAGATTTTGATTGTGTGCACGAGTCTGGACCAGGCTATCTCAGTTCTAGCTACACTAGCCACTTCTCAAGCCTGGGGAGGTGCTTAGACTCTCGCCGCCTGTACTTTAGAGCAGGTAACTCAGGGACTCCAGATGTTAGTTGTATTGCTAGTTCAGTTGGTTACCACCAGTAGGGCCCAGGTTAGCCCATATATGAGTGATGAAGATTAGAATAAACTGGAGTGATTCGGGAGGCTTAAGCCACAAGAGTTCATTGGAGCAGAGTCGGAAGATGCTCAAGATTTTATTGATCAGTGTGGGGGGGATTCTTTGCACAACAGGTATTTTGGACACTAGTGGGGATTCATTCATTACTTTTTAGCGGATAGGAGGAGCCTACCAATGGTGGCAAGCTTATGAGTTGAGCAGTCCAGCCGATGCAGCACCACTTACATGGCATGAGTTATCTATTCACTTCTTGGAGATATTTGTCCTATAGACTCATAAAGAGGAGTTGCATAGGTAGTTTGAGTAGCTACGCTATAAAGGTATGATAGTGACTCAGTATGAGATGAGGTTTTCAGTGTTTGCTCGTCACGCGGTATGATTGGTTCCCACTGAGAGAGAGAAGATTAGGAGGTCCATTGATGGCCTCAACTATGGACTAGGCTTTATTATGGCTTGGTAGGTTGCGACGGGTGCTAGGTTTGACGAGGTGGTTGATATTACTAGACACTTAGAGCTGGTTCATAGGAAGGAGCGTGAGGAGAGAGAGGCCAAGAGGTCTCGTAGTTCAGGTGGTTTCAGTACCTGCATAGCCGCATCTGCGGTCAACATAACTGCATCTGCGGTTTTTCATTAATTCCTCAGACATTGCACCTGCCATCTATGCCGCTCCTACGGTCTCCTTTCCATTTCTGTGGCTTACACCTGCGGTCCCCAATCAGCAAGTGCGGTTATGACAGAAGCAGTAGCTTCAGTTACTCCAATTCAAGTCCAAACTTTCCGACAAGTTTCAGAATTCATACCGAGGCCCCAAGGACCTCAACCAAAAATACAAACAAGTCACATACCAATATTCAAACTTATTCCAACTTTCGGAATACTCAAAACAACATCAAAACACCAAATCACCCTCGGATTCAAGCCTAAGGATTTCAAAACTTCCGAATTTCGCAACCGATCCAAAAACCTATCAAACCTCATCCGAATGATCTAAAACTTTGTACACACGTCACAAATGACACAACGAACCTACTCCAATTTCCGGAATTTTATTCCGACTCCGATATTAATATTTCCACTACCGATTGGAAAATGTCAAATTTCCAATTTCGCCAATTCAAGCCTAAATCTACCGCGGACCTCCAAATTACATTCTGAACACGCTCCTAAGTCCAAAATCACAAACAAAGCTATCTGAACCAATAGAATTCACATCCAAGAACTTCTACTTATAAGTCAACATCTGATTGACTTTTTCAACCTAAGCATCCAAATAAGAGACCAAGTGTCTCATTTCACTCCATGACCATTCCGAACACCGAACAACCAATACGATAAAATGAAATACATCTGAACAACACATAAAGAAGGAAAAATAGAGAGTATGGGACTGCAACTCATGAAATGACTGGCCAGGCCATTACATATTTGAAGTTCCTAATTGTTCTTAAATTCTATTGTGTATGGAACTACTCTCTATTGTTATGTGAGGGAACTTTACTCATGAAAGAACGGTAATTTCAATGACCTCTATGTTAGACTAAGTGAATGTGTTGTGAAAAATGCGGGGTACTTCTGAGTCAAATCTTGAGGAGAGGATGTTACGTTAGAGTGCTTAATCTATTTTAAATATTCTTGGTATGATGAGTTAGGGGAGTTGTTTAAAAAGGTCATGTTTATATAAAGTATAGTTTGACTGCTCGAGGGCGAGCAATAGTTTAAGTGTGGGGTGTTGATGGCCGGCTATAATCTTGTGTTTTAGTTTTTTATTGCACTCTAATTTACTGTACTTTTATTGTGTTTGAGCTTTAATCCTAGTATTTGCACTTATTGCGTGTTTTATGCCTTGTAGGAGTGATTTCGAGTGATGTAGATGTTATGGAGCTAATTCGAGCTATTTGGATCTTTGAAGCCTCAGAAAACCCCCAAGGGATTAATTTGGGATCGCGTTTGGGGGTCGAGAACCGCATCTGGATATCGAAAGCAAGAAAAAATCTTTACTCTGATAATTCTCCATAGCTGCGGCGCGTGGGGCGCCGCGGATGTGCTAATACTGCTTGTTGTAAATTGTGTAGCTCTCTGATAAACCCCAATGCTGACCCGCGTGGCACGTCGCCCCATGCGGCGCGCCTATATAAATTGTATAGAGTAAAAATCCTATTCAGCTAGAAGAATGTTGTTTCGTTTGGGCCCAACCCTACTTGGTTTAATTACATGTAAAAACGTTATGTTAGGGACTTTTTACACAAAATTGACCTAAGGAGGCTAAGGAAGAGTTGGAGGAGCCAAAGCACGAGGATTTCATCATTCCTTCCTCACTCAAGACAAGAGTTTGGATTGAATTTATGTTTTCCTTTACTTTAATCATATTTGTGATGAATTACTCCATGTCTATGGAGTAGTTCTCTTTAGGTTTGAAGGATTTGGTGTATTGATATTTGTTTGTGGATTATAACTCTAGTTTTATGTACTGAAGCATTTTTGGATAATTTAATTATTGCATCAATATTCACTTGTTCATGTAATCGAGAGAGGCATATCTTGTGATATCTTTGCATTATTTAGTTGGTTGAGTTCATTAATTCATCTTAATAATCGAAATAGGCTAGTTGAATTATTGATTTAACCTAGTTAGGAGGATAATCGAGAGAGGTTCTCCTAAATACCAATCCAATACGCATTCTCGCATATCTTCACAGAGCATAAATTGGTTCATCTCGTGAGGTTGCGACTTAATCGAAAGAGGAGTTTCTACTACACAATTGAACTAATAATCAAGTGAATTCGAGAGACTCACTTGAATATTAGAAGTTAATTATCTAAAGTTAGATCCTAACAAATTATCTTGCACCTATCCTATCAAACTCCTATCTTCTCCCATTGATATCTTTCGTTACTTATTCATTGGGTTGTTTGTCATTAGTCAATTAGCTCATGATTCTTAATTAATTTTAGTATTAATCATAAAACTCTCAATTGTTGATCATCTTGGATAGCAATCTAGCTACAGACTACGATAATATTGTTTAACTCTAATCTATATGGATACAATATTATTTTATACTATATTTGACTAGCGAACGTATTTAAGTGTGTGTTTTATGCTCGTTAGTTTCTCAATGACCAATGGGATTATAAAACATCCAAGATCCTTTAGCTTTAGGGGAAGCTTACTTTGCACTCTAGCACTACACTCCTCAGTATGTGCAACTGTTTCAAACTTTACGTGTTTTCTCTTGTTAACCACAATATCGCTAAGGTACTTGGCATATTTGGGCGCTTCTTGCAAAACTTCCACCAAAGGTAGATTCACATGTACCTGACTAATGATAGCTAAAAAATTTCAATACTTAGAATCATCTATCGGTTTCTACAGCCTTTGAGGAAATGGCGGTGGTGGACTTGCATCTATCTCTTCCATGTGCTCATCATATTTCTTTATGCTTCTCTCACCGGCTTAGGCACATATCTTGAAAAAGCTTCTTTTGGCACAAACCTTTTAGGAGGCACCTCCTCCAATACTTTTCCACTTCTCAGATTAATTACTTGCACTTATTCTATAGGATTCTTTTCAGTATCACTTGGGAGAGCTGTCAAGGGTTGGGTATTTTGGTGCGATGTCAACTGCCCAATCTCAACTCTAGATTTCGAAAATCAGTCCTAAGTTGTTGGTTATCATTTCTAATCTACTGGTTATCAAGTAACAACTTTTTCAAAAAAATTGTTAGTGTTCTTTTCTATTTGTTATGGCGGTTTCTAGGGTTGATTATAGTTTTCTTGGGATCTGTATTGATTTTGATTTGCCTGATTTTCACCCCATGAGAAGCTCGATTGATTTCTCCAGTCGGGATTACAATAGTTTCCATATTTCACATTTTGTTTCATTGGACGTTGATCTGACTGGCCAACATAGTAAATAGATTCGCGTTTCACAAGGCATAGGTCACTCGTGCAACCATCTCCATGCATTTTATAACATGTGACCATTTGTTGAACATATTGCATCTAATTTTCCTGGCTCATTTCCATCTTCGTCATTTGATCACTCGATTTAGCATTCTCTACCCGCATCACTGAAATCTCATCATGCTCGAGCATACTTGCTACTCTCTGTTTTATCATTCTCCTTGGTTCATTCTCTCCTTGCCAGTTATGATCATTTGCGATGAAGTTGTTCAAAAGTGTTACACCTCATAAGCTTAACAACCTTAATATCGTTATATATATACATTTAATGTGGTATTTTCTTTTAAGTAGAGTATTTTAGTAAAAGTTTTATAAGTATAATTTTGGATAGTTACCATTATTACTATTTTCGGATATGGATTTTGAGTAGAACATTTTATTTAAAAGTATGATTTTATATAGTATTAATATTACTACTTTTGAAAATGCTTTAAATTATACACAAATATAAGAAAGTTTATGAGATTTTCTTTATTGTAAAGATAGAAATTATTTTCTCACAAGAAAAGAAGGTTATCTTTTTACCATTTTAAGAATTAAGCGTACGAGAATTTTTACTCTTTATATGAGATTAGGAAAATTATAAATTGAGAAAATATATGTATTTTTTTATGGATGTTTTAATAAAATAATAAGTGTATGTATTTATTTTATATGGTATATATATTTACATGGATGTTTTAATAAAATAATAGTGTATGTATTAATTTTATATGGTACCATGATGAACTATGATAGTATAATATATGAAGTATATTAAAAGCGGATAATATTTTAAGTAATTTGAGATAATTTTAAATTATACGGGTAATTGGTAATTATCTAAAATGTTTGGATAAGACTCCTACGTGGCAAATTTTGCCTTGGCAAATTTTGTCACTCTTACGCTTATTGATAGGTGGCATGATCAAATAGCCTTAGAGAAAGGGAGCAGTATATTTATTCTTATACTATAAATGGGGATAACGAGGCAACTCATGGTCAACATGTCTACCCGGCAAAATTGTGGGTTGCCTTCGACTTTATTGCCACGCGCTCAGCTTACACTATTTGATACTTCTGCTACCTGACATGTAGGCCCGTCACTGAATATCTTCAGTTCAAGTTGGCTCTTCCTTTGCTTTACTGTGAATGTTGTTACTTTTTATTGTTATATATTCTATATATTTTGGACCTCAATTTGGTAGCCACGTATTTTCTGGCTTTAAAGTAATTAACATATTTGTACTTTACTAATTCTATGCTTGGATATATAATAGTAGTAATACTTATGAAATTAACATTATACTAAAAAGAGAAATTAAAGATTTAAATGTGTATTATTTCTCCAACCAATTTCTTAATAAATTCTTTGGTAAATTTTTAAAAAGTTTAAGCATAATTGACATCCCGAAAAGCAAAAGAGAAAGGTACCTAACAATTATCTCTGAACTCTTCTCCAAAGAGAGAAAATATCCATAATTTTACCTTTCCACATATCAATATATTCTTTTCTTTTTTTAAAAAAGTTTAAGAATACTCTACTAAAGGATTCAAACCTTTTCATTTTATTTTTCAATGTGGACATGCAATCTCATTTTGTATAACTCTATTTTAAATAGACAGAGTGTAACGACCCGTCCGGTCATTTTGTCTTTTAGAACCCCGTTCCCTTAAACAAAACTTTCCGTACTTGCTTTAGCCAATTTTCGACCAGTGGGGACGATTGGTTCGGGATTTGGAAGAATTTGGAGTGAAATATGCTCATTTGATTCCTTAGAATTTTCTTATTAGATTAAGTTTGACTTTGGTCAACATTTTGAGCAAACGGATCCGGATTCGTGATTTGACGGTCCCGGAGGGTCCGTGGGAAATATGGGACTTGGACATATGCCCGAAATCAAATTTCGAGGTCCCTAACCCGAGTAATGAATTTTTATTTAAAATTGTTAATCTGAAGTTTTAAAGAAACTAATTAATGATTGATTTCATAGGTATCGGGCTCGTATGTTGGTTCTGAAGCCCGATACAGGTCCGAAATATCATTTAAGACTTTCCTGTAAAATTTGGAGTCAATCCGAGTAGTTTAAGGGCGTTTTGGCCCGTTAGAGGAAAATTAAGAACTTGAAGTTCATAAGTTTGATTCATTTGGTTTTAGGGGGTGATTCCTAGATTTCACGTTGTTTCGGGTGTTCCGAAGGTTCGAGTAGGTTTGTCTCGTGATTTCAGACTTGTCGGTATGTTCAGGCAAGGCCCGGGAACCCCGAGCGTCAATCGGACGAGGCTTGAGTGAAGTGAAAATTTTTTAGAAGAGCTAAAGCTGCTGCTTCTGTCATAACCGCACCTGCGGTTGGTGGACCGCAGGTGCGAGACTGCAGAACCGGTCCTTTCATCACAGATGCGGCCCAGGGCAGGCCAGGCTAGGAACCGCAGAAGCGACTCCCAAGCCGCAGATGCGGTCCCAGCCATTTTAGCCCTTTCGTAGATGCGGTCTCCAGACCGTAGATGCGGAAATCGCTGAGGCAGTGAGGTTGATTTAATACGGGTTCTAAATCATTTTTATCACTTTTTCACTCTTCCATTGGCGATTTTAGAGCTTTTTAGAGAAGATCATCACCTAGCATCTTGAAGTAAGTGTGTTCTACCTATTTATAGTTTAATGATTTTGTCTTGGGTAGATTAAACACTAGTATTAAGGTGAAATCATGGAGTTAGAGCAAAAACCTAGGGTTGTTAGTAAAATTATGATTTAACCACGAAATTTGCTATGGAATAAATTAGAAATCATATATTATCGATCCTTAGGTTATAGAGAACTACTTCCTTCGAAAAATTTCGAAATCCGGGCACGCGGGCCCGGGGTCGGATTTTAGGAAATTTGTGTTAAAGGTTGGAAAATCGCTTAAATAGCTAGAATTCGATCTTGTGAACCTATATTGACTAGTTCTTATCTCATTTAACTAGTTTGGGATCGTTCGGCTCCGAGTTGAGGGCTTGGACTCGTTCTTGGTATTGAAAGTGCACTTTGGAGCGAGGTTAGTCTCCTTTCTAACCTTGTAAGAGGGAATTGTCCCCATAGGTGTAATAATGGAATTAATTGCTATTATATGCGGGGGCTACGTACGCACTAGGTGACGAGAGTCCGTGCGTAGCTACTACTATGTTAAGTCTGGGTAGTCTAGGGCCCAAAGCATGCTCTACCTGATATTCTTATAACTTGATGATAAATTCGGATTCGTATAAATTATTTTGATTAAGGTAAATGAGACTAGTGGAGGAACCTTATTCTGTTTGGCCTTTTAAAAGAGAATTTGGATATTCCTGTGAATAATATATATATATTATTGTCTTCTTGTTGATGAGTATAATTATATTTGACCGCGTCGCACGTGTGATTCGCGAGCGAGGTAATAGATGCATCTATGGTTTGAGCCGTTCGACCCTCGGTAGTGCACACTTTACTTTTATGTTGGATCGGGCCGTACATCCCTCGGTGTTATTTGTGCATGCTTTAATTAGTATTTCTCAGCGGAATGAACTTCATATATGCCTTGAAAATGTAAATGGATACCATGACATTATTTGGAAAAAGAACCGTCACTCATTGCCATAAAACCTTAATAAATTGTGCTATCTATGCTTATTATAAATTATTCTCATATTATTTGACCCTAGTAAGCATCAGGTCGACCTCTCGTCTCAACTTCTTCGAGATTAGACGGGATACTTACTAGATAAATATTGTTTATGTACTCATACTACACATCTATACTTAATTTACAGGATCTGAGGCAGGTATATCTGACTATTAGTCTAGTGCGCATCCCTGAGCGGACTCGAGACTTCTACGGTGAGATGCTTCCCTCCCATGCCGTTCAACAGCCTGAAGAAGTCTTTCTTATGTATTTTTTGCTGTCTATTCTGTTTCGGACAGTAGGATAGCGTGATTCTTTTGTATATTCTACTAGTTTCCCACAGCTTGTGACACCAGGTCTTGGCACACACATTAGTAGATGGTATCATTTTGGGGTTGTATGATTATTATGAATTTATTAATCATTTTTTATTTTTATTTCAACTTAAAGAATTATATCATCTATTTTTGGGTAAAGGTAAATGAAAGTTTATTTAGTATTTTTCGTGTTGGCTTGCTCGACAATGATGTTGGGCGCCATCATGACCTATTATGGAAATGAGCCGTGACACAGAGCAAAAGAATGAATTTTACAACGTCTCACAAGTCATGGGCAAACCTAATAGAGTCTTGTAGAACGGTACGGACACGTCTGTATTTATCTTCGAGAGGCTATAAGGTATTAGGAAAACTAATCTATATTCTTTTCCTATAGTGTAGTGGTTCGTATACTAAATTTTCCTCTTTTATTCTCTCACAGATGGTGAGGCCACACATGGTTGATGTTTCAGACCCAGGCGGAGCTGCTCCCCTCATTGCTAGAGGCCGAGGAAGAGGCCGGGGGAGGGCACCTGTGAGCATGTGATTTTTGTCTTACGCGACAATCGCTCCAAAAGAAATAAAAAATAATAACAAATGGTCCTGCTGTACAATTTTTGGATTTTATGTGACACTTTGTTAATTGTTTATGATGTTTGCCCATTGCTATTCTATTAAAATAAAATACAAAAAAATGTGTGTGTCAGGCATAATTTGAACCGTAATTCTGTTGTTAAATAGAAAATCATAAAATACGCATTTTTATCCTGATTTGTTGTTTTGTTTAATCTTACCTACTTTTAACATTTTTTATATGTGTGTGATAAAAACATTAAACGTTAATTAATGGTTTTAATTTTATTTAATTAGGTTGTGTGTTTTTAGAAAATTAGAAATAATGAAAAAAAGGCTAAAATTTGTTGAAGTTGGGCTGATCCCCATTTCAAATTTAGGGCCCAAATGAGCAGCCCAAGTTACCAGTCCGAACAGCCCACCCCCAGGCCACAAAACGACGTAGTTTGACACCAAAACTACGTCGTTTCAATACCAATCCATCTCAACCATTCAAACCAAACTGATCCAACGGCCAAGATCCCACACCACGTACCCACTAATAGACCCGACCCGTCTCACCCGGACCGACCCAACCCCTTTTAGTCTAAAACGACACCGTTCCCCTTTAACTGAAGGATCCTGGCCCTCCATATCGCCTCATCCAACGGTTGAAATCCGTTCATCCATTCCATATATAAGTTCCCACTCGTACCCTGCCCCCTATCCAATACCCCAGCCTTCATCGTCTTCACAAGAACCCCAAACCCTAGAGCTGCCTCTGTACACCTTCACCATGAAAGCCGGCGGCATGAACGCCGGTGGCCTTCACCTTAACACCATAGGACCATCTCACCCCCCTAAACATGGACCTGTTGACCGTTTAGTTCAAATCATCCTCCAGGTCCTCGAATCTTCATTTGAAGATTCGAGCAAAACGCGATCTACGCTGATCTGCCCTAGATTCATACCAGACAATCCCCGGACCCCCTTCGTGACCAAACCATGCTTGGTTTGGTCCGAATCTAACCATGGAAGCTCAAGTTCCAAATCTACCTTCCACAAAACCTAAAAACCCCAAGCCCGGTCCGTGCCTGTTAAGCCAAGAGGTTAGGGTCTAATGGACCTTAATCGAAGTGTTTCTCATCTGAGAAACCCTTCGATTAAAGTCCGTTCAACCTTAAAAAGGGTCTTGTTCAAACACAAGCTGATTTTCTGTTCCTTCTTTCAAAGTTTTTAAGGTAAGTTTGTTTTCTCTTTGTTATTCAGTACGTGTGTGGTTTAGAGGTCTGTGCATATTTTGTGTAATTTGTCTCTGAATTTCTTTTGTCAACTGTCAATTGCCCCCTTTGCCCGGACTCCTGTATTCAGTCAAGTCTTTCTTCATAATGTGTGTGTGTAAACTGTATGTTCAATTGAATTCGTAATTGGTCATTCAATTAGCTCCCAAGGTCATTTCTGTATTAACATTGCAATCTGAACCCCTTGTGTGATACTATTTAAATGTCTGATTTTGGCTACGATTGTACATGTTATGATTAATATAGTCGAGTCGACATGTGTCGTCAATTAGTTTTAACTGCCTGAACAATAACAAATCGATTTGCTTCTGGACACATTTGCTTGAATCAATAAGGAACTGAGTTTGTTCACTTATAGTTGTTATTTTGAATCAGAAATGTAAAAGGATTGTTTTGTTTAATTACAGCTCTGAATTGGAGGACATGTGCACTTGTGCACAACATGTGCACTTATGCACCACATGTGCATTGCGCACAACCTGTGTCCTGCATAAAGGCTTTTATTAAGTTTAAAGTAATTTGACAGCACATGCTATCAGATTACATTCTGCTGCCCGTATTCTGCTTTAAGTTTCAGAAATAATAAACCTTACTCAAAAGTAAGTTTGCCAGGGAATGTCATGGGGTTTGTTTTTATTTAAATGGTAAGTGGAAACTGAAAAGAAAGATAGCACATGGGAGGGGTGTTCTGATTGTCTAACAGGCTGTTAAAGGGCTGATTTTAGGTTAATAAAAGGGAACTGCCATCAGTTTAAAAAAAAACAGATTTTGGAGATAGACAGACAGTCGGACATTGATAAGAACAGAGTGAATTGAGAGGGAACACTTTTAGGAGAGTGAAGTCCTGAAAAACAGAAAGCTGGAAAAGAACTTTGTTTGATAACTTAGACAGACAAAACTAGAAATTGCATTCTTCTCTGTTTGTCTTGATTTCACTGGTCTTGACCTGTTTGTTCAATACTGATTTCTTCTAAATCCAATTGAGTCTGCTGGTTGTCTGTTGGTTTACTTTGGAACTTGGTCTAGTTGGGTTCTTGATTCTACTTGCTTCGCTTGTTGTTGTTGCTGCTAGTCTGCTTTCTGCTGCTGCTGACCCTTTTGCTTCCACTTCTTCTTTGCATTTCAGTATTCAGGTACACATTTCGAGTCCCATGTTGGTGTTAACTGTAACAGTTCGAAAGCATGAAATGAAAGGTGTTTGAAGAAGTTTAAATGTCTGTTTGTAATGCTCATGGTATATTGATTTCTTTTGTATAAATTGATTAGTGCGTAATTTAATAGCAAAATTAGTTAGTCAATACTTAACTGAGTTTTAGCCTCTTGCATCTTAGTTTATAGTTGTTTGTTGGTATGAGGTGAGTAATGGTACAGTACGTAGAATGTATGGATAATTGACATAGCGACTGACCGGATTCCTGTTTAGCTATAATGATATGCATAGGATAGAATACTTCCACCTTACACAATGATGTTCTGTGTTATTTTTTTTTCTTTTATCAGGACCCGCTAGGCAGTATATAGGAGCACGTTCGAATCCCCATTAGTAATAATGCCTAGTGGTTAATTCCCTTAATCTAGCCTAAATGAGTCTAGTTTAAATTTAATTCAAGAAATGTTTCGGATGTAAGCATAGCATTTTGTCAGCTCGTATGTAATTTCTTTGTCAAATTAGAACATTTCTCATAAAGTATGACGTTTTTTAACTTTATAAATAATTAATCAGAAATTGATAAGAATTAGGCCAAAGCATATACTTGAATTAACATGTATCTTTCATATTCTATTTTAGACTGAACATAATAAAAATGTAGTCACTGTAGGTTTATCCTTTTAAATAAAAATGAGACGAGCCTCGACAAACAAAAAATGCACAAGCTGCGGGGCCCTCTAAATGTATATATTAAAATACTTAGAATTCGGGATAGGCCGTTTAGCGAATTTTACGGCCTTCCCAAAATAACAATACGCTAGTTGCTTTAGGCGCACCTTTAATAATTTAACCTTCTTAAACACGGGTGCACATTGATGTGACCCAAATCCAAATCTCAACGGAGTCAAAATGTGTCGAACAATTACGGGTGCATTGATTGCGACGTGGTTCGAGATACATTTTCACGACGTTACAATTCTATAAAATAAATGATAATAAAAGCAGTTTAAACTTAATAAAAGCGCGTAAGTCACAACATGTATTTAAATCAGGTAATTAGCCATTATAACAATTTAAGCGACCGTGCTAGAACCACGGGATTCGAGGGTGCCTAACACCTTCCCTCGGGTCAATAGAATTCCTTACTTAGAATTTCTGGTTCGCAGACTTCATTTGGAAAAGTCGAAAATTTCCTCGATTCGGGATTCAAGATAAACCGGTGACTTGGGACACCAAAAGCCAAACCTTTCCCAAGTGGCGACTCTGAATAAAAATAAATAATCCCATTTCGAATATTGTCACTTAAATTGGAAAAAACTCCCCTCGCGCATCTTTAACCCTTCAGGCCCGGGCGCGCAAAAAGGAGGTGTGACAGCTCTGGCGACTCTGCTGGGGATTTTAACCCAGAACCACTGGTTTAGGGTTCAAGAATTCGAGCTTAGAATAATTGTTATATTTGGCTTTATTATCTGATTTATTACATGTTTTGACATAACGTGCTGCAATGTTTATTTTTTACTGCTTTGATATTATCTGAACTGTATATAAACTGTGCCGAACCCTTCTCTCTTCACCTCCGGGGAGAAGCTCGCTGGTCGAGGCTCCCTATTCTGTTAGTGTCGATACCTGAAATAAGAAAGAGGACGGATAAGTTACGAAGCCGGACGGCCTTTTGGTTCCCGGTAAGTTTCCCCTCCTCGACTCGAGTTGTCCGCTCGGGTACACAGTCTAGAACATCTACCCAGCTTATAAACCTAGTATAACGAAACCTCATGCCGGATCCCTAGTAGGAACGCTTATCTGCATCATGTTGCATTTGACATAGGGGACTCAACACAGGGGTTGGGTCCGTCTAGGACAGGCAACCTGGAATGAAAAGACCATCCTGCTGCATCCCGTTTGTTGTGCGCATCTATTTGTTTCAGATCTGCATGTTGACCGGTTTCCGAAAAATTTTCAAAAAAAAGAATAGCAGGATAGGGAGATAATTACTTATTCTTTTGAAAAAAAAAACACGTCCGAGTGATGTCAAACCTAACCGGAATTTTCTAAGATATAAAAAAAAAAAAAGCTTGCCTTTCAGTTTGACTATTCCTTTTAATCACTTTCAAAATCCAAAAAAAATATAAATAAAAAATCAAAAAAAATTTTATTGTTTCATTTGTAGCACCGCTTTAAAAGATTTTCAAAATTTCAAAAAAAGAGGAAATTTAAAATGTGTAAATATTTCCTTGGTCTCTTTTCAAAAATAAATAATAAAATGAAAAACAAAACATATAACAAAATTTCAAAAAAGGGATTATTTTTCTTTTCTTTAAAGGATTTTATTTTTGTTTCCCCTATGTCGATTTTAACCGAACTACGCAGGTCTGATTCTCACCGGATGTGAGATACGTAGGCAAACCTCATCGGTTCCGGCCCCAATTTTCAAAAAAATCAAAAAAAAAAATACATTTCCCTTTAGTTCTTTCTTTATAAATTTTTCCTTAGAAAATACAAAAAAAAGAAATAAAAAATAATATAGAGGTTTTCTTTAAACTCAAATAAAAAATAGTCTCCTTCTTTCTGAAGTCTTTCATGTGAAATAATGAAATAAGAATTAAAAATCAGCATTAAAAATCCAAAAAAATACTCTTTGCTTTTTAGTCTCTCTTTTGTAAAATGTTCAAAAAAAACAAATAGTTGAAAAATTGAATTCCAAAATATTAGGACTTTTCTTTAGAAGTACTTTTGTAAATAAATAAAACTCAGAAATTCCACCTCATTTTCTTAAAAGTGCCTCTTTCAAAATTGAAGAGGCAACATCTTAAATAAAAAAATATGCATTCTTTCTTCCGTAGAAAAGGTGAAACAAATGGAAAAAAAAATCAACCAAACACATTTTCTTTTTCGTTTTTAAAAAAAAAAATATATATATATATATATATAAAAAAAAACACAAAAAATAATTCCCAAAGTTCAAGTCAAAAGCAAATAAATTTTTTTAAAAGTCTTTCTTTAAAAAATAAAACAAAAATCAAAATAAAAAAAAAATTCTTTCTTTTTTTTAAAAAGCATTTCTTTCAAAAATTCCCAAAAAAAGGGGTTAGTTTAGTTACTCCATTTTCGATGACCGAACTACGCCGGTTTGATTCTCGCACGGGGTGAGATACGTAGGCAACCCTCGGCGGGTCCAACCTCCCGTTTTTGCAAAAAAAAAAAAATCTAGATAATTTTAATTTTTGAGTCTAATAAAGTTTATCACCCTAAATAAATGTGCAGGATGAGCACGATACGAAACGTACCATTTTTAATAATGAACAAGATCCCTTTTGAGTTGCGATTATGGTGGAACGACTTAGGCAAGGAGGGGCAAGGCAAAGTGAGGAAATATCTGAAAAATCTCCCGGATTTACTAGACATTCAACCTCGGGGCGATATTATCAGATCATTGGTCACTTACTGGGATTCGGCGCACAATGTATTCCATTTTTCGGACTTCGAACTCACCCTGACGTTGGAAGAAATAGCGGGATACATTGGGGGTGATGAAGCTCCGTTAAGGTTCAAGTACTTGATTGCACTTAGGGCCGTCACGGTACACCGGTTTTTGGATTTTCTGAAAATACCCCGAACATTTCACCATCCAGATCTTGCCAAAGGTTTCTGCAGTCTCCATCTCATGTATGCTAGATACGGTCATGAAGGCGGGTTCAATAAGCCAAATTTCAAACTATGTAGTAAAGGCAACCGACAAAAGTGGGACGAACACAGGCAGTTAGCTTTCATGACGGCCTTTTTTGGTCTTATAGTGTTCCCGAGGAAGGACGACAACATCGATCTAAAAATAACTGGGGTTGTCAATACTTTGCTCACCCAAGATAAGAGTACTCTAGCGCCTATGATTATGGCTGACATTTTCCGGGCTCTCACTGCTTGTCGAGCCAGGGGCGACTTTTTCGAAGGATGTAACCTACTGTTGCAAATATGGATGACCGATCACTTATGCCGCCGCTCTCCGCTCTTGGGTTACGGTTCGCCTGAGAAGACTTGCATTGGAGAATTCTACACTAGAGTCAAAGGTTTCAATCTACCTGAGGGCGTCACATCATGGACCTCATTTTTCCGAACTCTCACTGCTAGCCAAAGCCAATGGACGCTCGGATGGTCGCCTGTTGAGGAAATCATATACATGCCAGCAACCAGGCCCCACTTTCTGTTGATGGGACTTAAAAGCATCCAACCCTACGCCCCATATCGGGTTATGAGGCAACTTGGGAGGTATCAAGTGGTGCCAAAAGATGAAGATCTGAGTACCCAAGTGATTGAGATCAGTCCAGATGGTCGTTTCCCCGAAGAAGAAGTTCGCCAAATCTGGAGTGAGTGCCAACATTTGACGGCAAGAACTTGTGTGATGGATATAGCAAAAGGGGAAGTTGCCCCAGGGTATCACGCTTGGTTCAGAGGCGACCTGTCTTGCGAAAGACCAGCTAAGAGACCGCATCTCAAAGACTTTGTAGAATCATCCCAAGGGCAATGGAATTGGTTAGCAAAAGAAAAGGAGTATCGGGCAGAGATCGATGATTTGAAGCTACAAATTGACAGTCTGAAGTTCAATAACAGCATACAAATCGCGGCGGATCAAAGTAAAAAGAATAAATTGGTCCAAGAGAATGAAGAACTTAAGGCCCAAATCCAAAAATTGAGATTGTCTCTTGATGAACAGCCCAGAAGTCGATCAGACCAGCAGTTGATTAAGGGTTTAAAAAGAGAAGTTGCGGAGTGGCGAGATGGTTTAGAAGAATCGGGAAAGATTATGGCAAAGCTCAAGGCACAGTGGGGAATAAGAATAGAGAAGCATTGCCGACATTTGAACCAATCGAAACGCGACCACGAGAAAACTGTTGCCAAAATGAAGAAAGAGATGGCTATACTTGAGATCAAAGCAGCTGATCAGGCCAAGAATTTCCAAATTGAGAGCAGATACTGGCATGACTCATTAGCCCAGATGAAGTTAGAAGTACGGCGACTGAAGAATCAGCATATGCAGGATGCTCAGGTATTCAAAATATGTAGCGATCAGATAAAACGCCTACTCGTAGAGAAGAAGCAAACCAGAGATAGGATCAAGGCCATTACCCATGCCATCACCAGACGATGTCTACGATGTGAGAATATGACAAGCGTTACCTTCCTCTCGGCAGTGATGGGTTATGTCAAGCAGACTATGCATGAGCTGGAACAACTTGAGAGGGATCTCATGCCTAGGACTGCGGCGAGGCCGAACGATGCCCCGCGGACACCAATTTTCAAAACCATAATGCACTCATAAGTCAAGTCTGTATCTTAGCATCTTCTGCCTGTTTTTCCCATCAGGGTGATTTCTAGTCTATTTTGAGTCTAGGTTTATTTTCAAGGTTTGCTCTTTCTTTTGCAAAATGTAGTTTGTGATAGACCATTTCAACAATAAAGAGTTGCTTCTTTTATGCTCATTTGTGTTTTTTCGAACTACGTAATGATCTGATTCATGTAGGCATCGTGATACGTAGGCAATCCTCATCGGATCCGGTCGCATTTCTTTTACTGTAAAATAAAAAAAAATAATAAAAAAAAGAAAAAAAGGGGAAAAAACTAATAAGAGGAAAATGCCGGAATGACGCATGCTCTCGTAGCAAACATGTAGTAATCCACTTAACTGTATAGGTGCATCATGCCCAACGTGAGATTGACTATCTGTTGTTTGCTGCAAATTAATCGTGCGTTTGTCGTTGAGTACTCCAGGGTTTTTGAAAAGACGGTTGGTTTGGTGAATGTCTGGCCTCGCACTCATACTTCACGAGGTCAAGAAAAAGTGTTCAACTACCTGTTGTTAGGACCAGAAGTAGTACTCACACTTACTTCACCAGGTCAAAAGGAAGTGTGGAAATGTCTTCAGAAATTCCATTGCAAACAATCACTGTTTCCGAGGAGAGCTCGATCTCAGCCGTCCTCACACCTGAATCCGCAACTGCGGAGGAAAATAGAATCCTACGGCTCCACATGTTGGAAATGCTGGACGACTGGAATAATGGGGAAGAGCCGCTAAGTGTCGTCCCCGGGTTCCCTAAATTATTCTCCAGGTCAAGTGGGACTTCTAATGTCCCCATAAATTATCCTGCTACCCCATTCAGGTACCCAGCCACTTCAGCCTTCTCTGCTGGATCGCCTTCTGAGCCTCATCCCCGAATGTCAGCCACCGATGCAAGCATGAACATTTTTACTGCACCGCCCTACCCGATTACGGCACAGCCTGCTACGTACAAGCCAAGCTTTGACTCATCCTCTTTTACATTCCAAGCACCATCGTTCTCAATGGAACCAACTAGGTTCGCTACCAGCACTAATCCTCTACCGCCTCAGTGCGAGCTTGCACCCGGGCAGGATCAGAACCCCAGAATTGCAGAACAAAATGAGATTGCCAAGAGAATGAGAAGCCTTGAACAAAGTTTGAAGAATATGCAAGGATTGAGCGGACAGAAGAGCGTCTCCTACGCCGACCTATGCATGTTCCCTCACGTGCACCTGCCAGCGGGTTTCAAGACCCCAAAGTTCGAGAAATATGATGGGCACGGTGACCCCATTGCACATCTTAAGAAATACTGCAACCAATTGCGGGGAGCCGGCGGAAAAGAAGAACTGCTAATGGCATATTTTGGGGAAAGTCTAGTAGGGATAGCCTCGGAATGGTATATGGACCAGGAAATGTCCCGATGGCATATATGGGATGATCTCGCCAGAGATTTTGTGAAACAATTCCAGTATAACATCGACATTGCGCCAGACCGAAATTCTCTGTCGAATTTGAAGAAGAAACCGTCAGAAAGCTTCCGAGAATATGCTATTAAGTGGCGTGAACAGGCGTCAAGAGTGAAACCTCCCATGGATGAAGTGGAAATGGTCACTACCTTTCTCCAGGCTCAAGAGTCTGACTATTTCCAAAACATGATGTCAGCCATGGGTAAGCCATTCGCGGAAGCGATCAAGATTGGAGAGATGGTGGAAAATGGTCTGAAAACAGGTAGGATTCTGAGTCAAGCAGCCATAAGGGCGACCTCCCAGGCCGTCCAAAGCGGGTCCGGAGGAATGACAAGAGGGAAGAAGAAAGAAGAAACGACTATGGCAGCCTCGGAAGCAAGGGAGTATCGTCATCCCAGGCCCCGTTTTCCGGAAAGAACCCCACAACACTACTACCCCCACTCAAATTTGGCATATGCTCATCAACCTTATATGGTCATGAATGCCCAGCCTTATGCCCATCCACCACAACAAGCCAACCGAGGCCCAGCTCCACCTCCCAGAAATCAGCCTCCTTACCACAACCACTATAACCTACAACCCCCGCAGAATAACTTTCGCCCTCAGGAGCCACCCCGAAGGCGGACTTTCACGCCCATCGGTGAACCATACTCAACTTTGTTCCCGAAGCTAGTCCAGTTGGGTTTCTTGCAACCAATCCCTCAAACAAGGCAAAACCCGACGTCACCTTCTTACAAAGCTGGAGTCAGATGCGCCTATCATTCAGGGGCCGAGGGACATGATACAAATGAATGCTGGTCGTTGAAAAGAGTGGTCGAAAATTTGATAGAGTAAGGGAAAATAGTGCTAAGGGATGAGGAGATCCCGAATGTAACTAACAATCCATTACCTGCTCACAATAATGGGCCGCTGATCGGAATGATTTGTGAAGACAAAGAGTTCGACCCTGCTCTGAAAGCCATAATTGCCATTGTCGACACGGGGAAGAGGCCCGAAACCAGAAAAGGGGGAAGAGGCCAAGTCTATAAAGAGCGAGCCTGAAAAGAAGGTGGAGAAGGAAGTGGTACCGGTAAAGGATGGAGTTCTTTACATACCACGAGGTCGAGCTGAGAAGATGCAGAAGTTCGGGATCAAAAAGACAAAACCTATGTACGTGGCAAAAAGGGCCTTTGTGGCCCGGGGGACGATTCAACCACCTCGGCTGAATGAGCCAGTGGTTATCGGACGCGTGCCACAAAAGCCGATGACCAACTCGTCCACAGTACCATGGAATTATCAGAAGACTTTGGTAATGTACAAAGGTAAAGAGGTCATGGGAGAACTTCCAGAAAATACTTTTGTTGGAAGGTATTCAAATACCCAAGAGCTGACCAACGCCACACAAAGGCGCTTCCCACCAAAGAAGCCTGTAAGCGTTGAAGAAGCGGAAGTGTTCTTCCAAAAAATGAAAATGCCGGATTACGAAGTGATAGATCAACTGCGCAAGTACCCCGAGCAAGTGTCTATGCTATCATTGTTGATGAGGTCGGCCGAGCATCAAAAGATCTTACTAAAGACCCTGAAGGAAGCACATGTGCCAGTTGAAACCTCGGTTGAACAACTAGAGCGGATGACGGAAAGATTCTTCGCCGTCAACCAAATCTCTTTCAGCAAAAACGATTTACCCCCAGAAGGAGCGGCACACAACAAGGCCTTGCATCTAACAGTTAAATGCGAGGACTACTATGTCAAGAGGGTAATGTTAGATTGGGGATCAGATGTTGACATTTGCCCGCTCTCCACGTTACAAAGAATGGAAATTGGGACCGGAAGAATCCGACCCAACAGTGTCTGCGTAAGGGCTTTCGACGGCATCAAGAGAGATACCATGGGGGAAATAGACCTGTTGTTGGTCATAGGACCAGTCGAGTTTGAAGTAACCTTTCAGGTGCTCGACATGGATACATCCTACAATTTCCTCCTCGGCAGACCTTGGATCCATGCGGCAGGAGCTGTGCCTTCCACTCTTCACCAGATGGTGAAGTTCGAGTACGAAGACCGAGAGATCGTGGTCCATGGGGAAGACGAGCATGCTATCTATCGGGACCCATCCATCCCATATCTTGAACCGAGAGAAGGGAGCGAACATACGGTCTATCAAGCTTTCGAGATTGTACTGGCAGAGCAGCACGAAGAGGGAATACCCTGCCCCCAGCCTTTCTTGTCTAACGCCTCGGTTATGGTAGCCAAAGAGATGATCCGGCTCGGATTTAGGCCAGGGAAAGGGCTTGGACGAACCCTTAAGGGAATAACAGAACCCATTACCTTGCCAGTCACCAAGACACCTTTTGGACTAGGCTTCAAACCTACTCCAGCAGACAAAGAGTGGGCAAAGAAAAGGAAAAATGAGGGTTGGAAGTTACCTCGACCACTACCGGATTTATATGCAACTTTCATCAGGCCAAGGTACGCCGAAGAAGAAGATGATGAGGTCTTCACAGCTGAGTAAATCGAGGAGATATGTGGGGCGATGAGAGAGATGCTCTACGAGATCCACATGGTTCAACCAGGTGAAGGCACAAGCACTGCTTAGATGATGTACGTGGGGCCGAACGCCAAACTTCAAAACTGGGAGGCCACGCCATTCCTGACTAGACGGAAGTTCGGGTAGACCTGTCCTGCCACCTTTCCTGTGTCACAAGTTATCTCCAGGACATAACTTGAACATTTTCTTCCTTTCCATTGTTGTTTTGAATTCCTAAGTTGTAAACATTGTTGTCTTCCAACTTTCCAAAGAAAATAAAAAAAAAATCATCATTGCTTTCCCATTCTTTCTTTTGTTCTGATTTTTGTCATTTTTCCTTTTATCTTTCTTTTCAGTTATAATAATGCGGCTTTAAATATGACATGCTTGCGGACTTCACGCCCAAATCACAACGAGCTATTTAACTGCGAATTAATGAACCCAGAACCAGAATATGATGCGGAAGAAGCTTTTAGGGAAATAAACCGAGAGTTGGAATATTTTGAGAATAAACCTAAGCCAAATCTGAATGACACCGAACCGGTTAATTTAGGAACTCCTGAAGAAATCCGGGAGACCAAAATAAGCATTCACACGGACAAGAAAACGCGAGAGGCGATAATTCAACTGCTTTTTGAATTTAAAGACGTGTTTGCTTGGTCATATGGTGACATGCCGGGACTAGGTGTTGATCTAGTGGTTCATAAATTGCCGATTCATCCTGATTGTCCTCCAGTTCAACAAAAGCAACGAAAGTTCAAAACTGAGGTCAGTGACAAGGTAATGGGTTCTGTTATTCCCTGAAGGGTTCGTCCAAGCCCTTTCCCTGGCCTAAATCTGTGTCGGATCATCTCTTTGGCTACCATAACCGAGGAGTTAGACAAGAAAGGCTGGGGGCAGGGTATTCCCTCTTCGTGCTGCTCTGCCAGTATAATCTCGAAAGCTTGATAGACCGTATGTTCGCTCCCTTCTCTCGGTTCAAGATATGGGATGGATGGGTCCCGATAGATAGCATGCTCGTCTTCCCCATGGACCACGATCTCTCGGTCTTCGTACTCGAACTTCACCATCTGGTGAAGAGTGGAAGGCACAGCTCCTGCCACATGGATCCAAGGTCTTCCGAGGAGGAAATTGTAGGATGTATCCATGTCGAGCACCTGAAAGGTTACTTCAAACTCGACTGGTCCTATGACCAACAACAGGTCTATTTCCCCCATGGTATCTCTCTTGATGCCGTCGAAAGCCCTTACGCAGACATTGTTGGGTCGGATTCTTCCGGTCCCAATTTCCATTCTTTGTAGCGTGGAGAGCGGGCAAATGTCAACACCTGATCCCCCATCCAACATTACCCGCTTGACATAGTAGTCCTCGCATTTAACTGTTAGATGCAAGGCCTTGTTGTGTGCCGCTCCTTCTGGGGGTAAATCATTTTTGCTGAAAGAGATTTGGTTGACGGCGAAGAATCTTTCCGTCATCCGCTCTAGTTGTTCAACCGAGGTTTCAACTGGCACATGTGCTTCATTCAGGGTCTTTAGTAAGATCTTTTGATGCTCGGCCGACCTCATCAACAATGATAGCATAGACACTTGCTCGGGGTACTTGCGCAGTTGATCTATCACTTCGTAATTCGGCATTTTCATTTGTTGGAAGAACACTTCCGCTTCTTCAACGCTTACATGCTTCTTTGGTGGGAAGCGCCTTTGTGTGGCGTTGTTCAGCTCTTGGGTATTTGAATACCTTCCAACAAAAGTATTTTCTGGAAGTTCTCCCATGACCTCTTTACCTTTGTACATTACCAAAGTCTTCTGATAATTCCATGGTACTGTGGACGAGTTCCACTGTGGATGAGAGAGATGCTCTACGAGATCCATATGGTTCAACCAGGTGAAGGCACAAGCACTGCTGAGATGATGTACATGGGGCCGAACGCCAAACTTCAAAACTGGGAGGTCACGCCATTCCCGACTAGACGGAAGTCCGGGTAGACCTGTCCTGCCACCTTTCCTGTGTCACAAGTTATCTCCAGGACATAACTTGAACATTTTCTTCCTTTCCATTGTTGTTTTGAATTCCTAAGTTGTAAACATTGTTGTCTTCCAACTTTCCAAAGAAAATAAAAAAAAAATCATCATTGCTTTCCCATTCTTTCTTTTGTTCTGATTTTTGTCATTTTTCCTTTTATCTTTCTTTTAAGTTATAATAATGCGGCTTTAAATATGACATGCTTGCGGACTTCACGCCCAGATCACAACGAACTATTTAACTGCGAATTAATGAACCCAGAACCAGAATATGATGCGGAAGAAGCTTTTAGGGAAATAAACCAAGAGTTGGAATATTTTGAGAATAAACCTAAGCCAAATCTGAATGACACCAAACCGGTTAATTTAGGAACTCCTGAAGAAATCCGGGAGACCAAAATAAGCATTCACATGGACAAGAAAACGCGAGAGGCGATAATTCAACTGCTTTTTGAATTTAAAGACGTGTTTGCTTGGTCATATGATGACATGCCGGGACTAGGTGTTGATCTAGTGGTTCATAAATTGCCGATTCATCCTGATTGTCCTGCAGTTCAACAAAAGCAACGAAAGATCAAAACTGAGGTCAGTGACAAGATTAAAGAGGAGATCACTATACAACTGAAAACGGGAGTGATTCGGGTAGTCCAATATACAACATGGTTGGCGAATGTGGTTCCAGTACCGACAAAGGACGGGAAGACTCGGGTATGTGTAGATTACCGAGATTTGAATAGAGCAAGTCCCAAAGATAATTTCCCACTGCCCAACATCCACATCCTCGTTGATAATTGCGCCAAACACGAAATACAGTCTTTCGTAGATTGTTACGCTGGGTATCATCAGGTATTGATGGATGAAGAGGACGCCGAGAAAACTGCCTTCACCACGCCTTGGGGCACCTACTGTTATCGGGTCATGCCATTTGGTTTGAAGAATGCTGGGGCTACTTACATGAGGGCCATGACTGCCATTTTTCATGACATGATGCATCAGGAAATAGAGGTGTACGTGGACGACGTGATAGTCAAGTCCAGGATGCAGGATAATCACATCCAAGATTTGAGGAAGTTCTTTGAGAGATTAAGGAAGTATGACTTGAAGCTGAACCCAGCCAAATGTGCTTTCGGAGTTCCATCGGGCAAACTTTTGGGCTTTATCGTAAGCAGGAGAGGTATTGAACTAGATCCAACTAAGATAAAATCTATCAGAGATTTACCTCCCCCGAGAACAAAGAAAGACGTGATGAGTTTGTTGGGCATATTGAACTACATCAGTCGATTTATTGCCCAGCTGACAAGCACGTGTGAACCCATATTCAAGCTGTTAAGGAAAGATGCGGCGATCAAATGGACAACTGAGTGTCAAGAAGCCTTTGATAAAGTCAAAGAATACCTTTCGAATCCCCCAGTTTTGGTCCCTCCAGAACCAGGGAGACCACTTTTCTTGTATCTGACAGTCTTGGAGAACTCTTTCGGTTGCGTCCTTGGGCAACACGACATAACCGGAAAGAAGGAGCAAGCAATCTACTACTTGAGCAAGAAATTCACCAGCTACGAGGCCAAATACACTCTGCTGGAAAGGACATGTTGCGCTCTCACGTGGGTTGCTCAAAAGCTGAGACATTATCTCCAAGCCCACACTACGTTCCTCATAAGCAAGTTGGATCCTTTGAAGTATATATTTCAGAAACCAATGCCTACTGGGAGGATGGCTAAATGGCAAATCTTGCTTACCGAATTCGACATAGTCTATGTCACTCGCACGACAATGAAAGCCCAGGCGCTAGCAGATCACTTGGCCGAAAATCCGGTCGATGAGGAATACCAGCCATTGAGTACTTACTTTCCCGATGAAGAAGTAAATACCATAGAAGTGGTCTTAGAGGACGCTCATGTTTGGAAGATGTTCTTTGATGGAGCCGTGAATGCCAAAGGTGTAGGGATTGGGGCAATTTTGATTTCGCCTTCTGGTCAGCATTATCCCGCCATAGCTAGACTGCGTTTCTTTTGCACAAACAATACAGCTGAGTATGAAGCCTGCATTATGGGCATGCATATGGCAATCGATCAGGATGTCGAAGATTTACTAATTATGGGAGACTCTGACCTGATTATCCGGCAAGTCCAAGGTGAATGGGAAACTCGGGATGTTAAGCTTATCCCTTACCGACAGTATGTGGAGGACCTCGACAAGCGCTTTACATCAATAGAGTTCAGGTATATCCCGAGGTGTCACAATGAACTGGCAGACGCACTCGCTACTTTGGCTTCAATGCTACCCTACCCGGGCAACGCCCACGTCGATCCTTTGGAAATCCAAATCAGGGAAAGACACGGTTACTGCAACGTAATCGAGGCGGGATCAAATACGCATCCTTGGTACCATGACATCAAGAGGTTCCTGAAGACGCAAGAATACCCCGAGCATGCTACTGGAGATCAAAAGAGAACCATTAGGCGGCATGCGAGTGGTTTCTTTCTGAGCGGTGAATTGTTGTACAAGAGGACCCCGGACCTCAATCTCCTAAGATGTGTCGACGCCGAGGAGGCGAGAAAGATCATGCACGAAGTACACGCAGGTGTGTGCGGACCTCACATGAACGGGTATGTCTTAGCAAAGAAAATCCTTCGAGCAGGTTATTACTAGATGACCATGGAAAAGGACTGCTTTAGCTTCGTTCGGAAGTGTCATCAGTGTCAGGTGCACGGTGATTTGATTCATGCACCTCCCACAGAACTGCATCCCATGTCTGCGCCTTGGCCATTTGTCGCCTGGGGCATGGACGTCATTGGACCAATCGAGCCAAAGGCTTCAAATGGACACAGATTTATACTGGTTGCCATAGACTACTTCACAAAATGGGTAGAGGCTGTCACTCTCAAGTCGGTCACTAAAAAATCTATAGTAGATTTTGTACACTCAAATCTTATCTGTCGTTTCGGTATTCCTGCGACTATCATTACAGATAACGTGGCAAACTTGAACAGTCACTTGATGGAAGATGTATGCGAGCAATTCAAAATAACGCATAGGAATTCTACTCCTTATCGGCCGAAGGCCAATGGTGCTGTAGAAGCAACGAACAAAACATCAAGAAGATTTTGAGGAAGACGATCCAGAGTTCCCGACAGTGGCATGAACAGCTACCATTTGCATTATTGGGATATCGTACTACGGTATGCAAGTCAGTAGGAGCAACTCCTTATCTTTTAGTTTATGGGACCGAGGCTGTGATACCGGCAGAAGTAGAAATCCCTTCACTTCGAACCATTGTTGAAGCAAAAATCGAAGACAGCGAATGGGTCAAGACTCGGTTAGAACAGTTGACTTTGATCGATGAAAAGCGAATGGCCGCGGTTTGTCACGGGCAGTTATACCAACGAAGGATGGCCCGGGCTTACAACAAGAAAGTCCGACCCAGGAATTTCGAAGTTGGTCAGTTGGTACTGAGGCGTATTCTGCCACATCATGAGGAAACGAAAGGGAAATTTGCTCCAAATTGGAAAGGCCCATACATCATAAGGAAGATATTGCCGAGAGGAGCATTGTATCTAGGTGATATCGAAGGAAATGATCCCGAAACAGCAGTAAATGCAGATGCAGTCAAGAGATACTACGTCTGAATTATACTCCAGTGGTCCTGACACATTTGAAATTGACGAAGGTTTTACTCCCCACTACCCCCAAACACTACCAATTCTCTCTACAAGCCATTTGAGCCGGTCACATCCCTTCGGCGACCAATAACAAAGAAAAAAAAAACGAAACAAAACAAAAATTGATTGAGGCCTGAACTACGTTTGACTTGATTCCGAAAGGATACGTAGGCAGCCTCTCCCTGAGGTTCAGTCACACCAACAATAAAATCCCATTCGCCCTGAAATTGAAACCGGGGCACGTCGAATAGTTTAGAAGTTAGTATCATCCACCTCTCTTTACCAAGCACAAGCCTTCAAATCATTTACCAAAGATAGTGGGGAACCAATAAGCGTCACAAATGGAGACCGGCACACTCTGAATTGAGAGAGATAAAATGAGAGAGTCTCGTCGGTGAAAACCTTCGGGCACCACGAGGCGACGGGAGTAGAGAAACAAAAATGAGAGAGCTTGTTTAGTAAAAACTCACAAAGAGTTCTATCAAGCGATGACAGGAAGAGAAATGAGAGAGGTCAGCCAGCGAAAACCCGCAAAGGGCGCTGTTGGCCGAAAAGAATGACTCCACCCCAAAGAGGTCTCGGCAAAGTTCCACCGGTTTGGAATCACATATCCGTTCTGGTTCAGGGAAACGCAAGTTCATGAAAGGTAAGGCGTCCAGTCCAAAGAGCATGTCATGTCATTTAAAGCCAGCGTTATCTTCCTCAGATAAGTCTTTCTCGTCCCGAAAGGGACACTCCCTTCCTGAAATTTGTTTTCTCCTTTCTTTGTTTCTCTTCGAATCCCTTTTTATGTTTTAACCCCAAGTTCAGGATATACCAGAGAGGGCAGGTGGCATGTTTGTTTTCACGGAATTCCGTTTCATGAAGGAAAACACCCCGTTTCGTTGGTACGTCTGTCCAAACTTGATAAATCATGATGTTTGATGGCATTCGCAGTAAAGAGGAAAAAGAGAAATTTTCCCCAGCAAGTCCGCCTTCGGACGAATCCCCACAGAGTCTCTCCTTGTACAATCCCCCACAAAGTCTCCCCAATATATATTAAAAAAAAAAAGTAAAAAAAAAAAAAAATCCCCGTTGGAATTTCCCCAACACATCCCCAGCGAGTCCCTTTGTAAAAATTCCCCAACAAGCTTACCCCAACCAAGCCTAGAAGGCCCGCTTCGAAATAATTACCCAGCATGCCCCATTGTACAAAAATCCACACAAAGAATCCACTTTGTAAATATTCCCCCATAGAGCTTCCTTTTGTACAAATCCCCACAGAATACCTCCAATAAAATCCCCGTTGAGAACCTCCAAGCAAAACGGGACACAAAAAAAAAAGAGAAAGAAAAAGAGCCTTACGAGGCAAATCATCACAGAATCTGGAAATACAAGCCTGAGCAGTCTAAAAGGTTCCGACATATGAATCAAATCAATGGCGGGACTTCGCAACAGAAATGAAGACGCAATAAAGCAACCAGGAATGATCAAGGTCACCAAACCGACCGTCATTTACGAACTAACAATTGTTCTTTGTCTGAAAAGTTGAAACAGGTTTAATCCAAGACAACCGTGCAAGAAGCAGGTGTCGCCCAAAAAAAAAGGGGTACATGGGTACAAGAAATATCTTGGCAATAAGGAATTCACTCGAAAGGTAAGTTCGCACGAAACTCCCTTTTGTCTTTTACTAAAACAAGAAAATTCAAAAAAAGAGGCCAGTTGTTGTTCTCGAATTTTGTCCCCAGCTAGTCAGCATTAGGGTTTTAAACCCTAAACTGAATTTTTTTCCTTTCAGCCAACATTAGGGTTTTAAACCCTAAACTGAGCTTTTCCATGCAATCAGCATTAGGGTTTTAAACCCTAAACTAAATTTTTCCTTTAGTTAGCATTAGGGTTTTAAACCCTAAACTGAACTTTTTCCATTCAGCTAGCATTAGGGTTTTAAACCCTAAACTGAGCTTTTCCATGCAATCAGCATTAGGGTTTTAAACCCTAAACTGAATTTTTCCTTTAGTCAGCATTAGGGTTTTAAAACCCTAAACTGAATTTTTTTCCTTTCAGCCAGCATTAGGGTTTTAAAACCCTAAACTGAGCTTTTCCATGCAATCAGCATTAGAGTTTTAAACCCTAAACTGAATTTTTCCTTTAGTCAGCATTAGGGTTTTAAACCCTAAACTGAACTTTTTCCATTCAGCCAACATTAGGATTTTAAACCCTAAACTGAATTTTTCCTTTAGTCAGCATTAGGGTTTTAAACCCTAAACTGAACTTTTTTCCTTTAGTCAGCATTAGGGTTTTAAACCCTAAACTGAACTTTTTTCCATTCAGCCAGCATTAGGGTTTTAAACCCTAAACTGAACTTTTCTATGCAATCAGCATTAGGGTTTTAAACCCTAAACTGAATTTTTCCTTTAGTCAGCATTAGGGTTTTAAACTCTAAACTGAACTTTTTTCCATTCAGCCAGCATTGGGGTTTTAAACCCTAAACTGAGCTTTTCCACGCAATCAATATTAGGGTTTTAAACCCTAAACTGAATTTTTCATTTAGTCCGCATTAGGGGTTTAAACCCTAAACTGAACTTTTTTCCATTCAGCCAGCATTAGGGTTTTAAACCCTAAACTGAACTTTTTCCTTTAGTCAGCATTAGGGTTTTAAACCCTAAACTGAACTTTTTTCCATTCAGCCAGCATTAGGGTTTTAAACCCTAAACTGAGCTTTTCCATGCAATCGGTATTAGGGTTTTAAACCCTAAACTGAATTTTTCCTTTAGTCAGCATTAGGGTTTTTTTTAAAAACCCTGAACTGAACTTTTCCCCAGTTGGTCAGTATTAGAGTTTCAACTCTAAAAACTGAACTTCTCCCCAGCTATTAGGTATTAGGGCTCCAACCCTGAACTGAGCATTTTATCTTCCTTCCTCAATTTTATGAACTTCCTGGCGAATAATTAACGAAATTTTCCTAGTAAAACTGGGGCAGAGAATTTTGTTTGTTTGTTTGTTTTCTCCCGTAGGTCTAACCTCGAGCCACACGGATCGAAATGAACCACGAGATGAGTCTCAACCCAGAATCCAAAAAGAAAAGGACAAAAAGAAGATGTCCCGAGATACCGGAGAAAATTGAAGGCGGATCATTCCAAGATTTGATTAAGGTCCAGAACTCTGCCAGTCACGTCTCACTGAGTATCCCAGAGGTTAAACAAGCACCTACAACTCGCAAGCATCAAGATTCGGATCGAAGTCTCCAAGCAAAATCAGCTAAGACCCATGATCAAGTCGCAAAAGAATCATAGATAGGGATCTTGTAACTAGCAGTTGACATGCATATAAGTATTTAGTTCAGTTTCAATTTTTCTTTGGTTGTAATAAGGCGGTCAGTAAAGCAGGTGACAACAGCAACAGCAGTAACAGCAAGCATCGCAGTCCCATGGTAGTCCCAGCTACCAAAACTTCCCGAACTACATTGACCTGATTCTTGTTTAGCCCAGGATATGTAGGAAACCTTTGGAGCAAAGGTTCGGTCAAATCTTTCAAAAATGCTTCACACGGAGTAGTCCATAGGCAAAAATCGCTCATATCCGCTAACTTTATCTTTGCACGAAAACCCTTCGTGTTTCCGAACAAAGAGGGGCAGCTGTGAGCACGTGATTTTTGTCTTACGCGACAATCGCTCCAAAAGAAATAAAAAATAATAACAAATGGTCCTGCTGTACAATTTTTGGATTTTATGTGACACTTTGTTAATTGTTTATGATGTTTGCCCATTGCTATTCTATTAAAATAAAATACAAAAAAATGTGTGTGTCAGGAATAATTTGAACCGTAATTCGGTTGTTAAATAGAAAATCATAAAATACGCATTTTTATCCTGATTTGTTGTTTTGTTTAATCTTACCTACTTTTACATTTTTTATATGTGTGTGATAAAAACATTAAACGTTAATTAATGGTTTTAATTTTATTTAATTAGGTTGTGTGTTTTTAGAAAATTAGATATAAAGAAAAAAGGCTAAAATTTGTTGAAGTTGGGCTGATCCCCATTTCAAATTTAGGGCCCAAATGAGCAGCCCAAGTTACCAGTCCGAACAGCCCACCCCCAGGCCACAAAACGACGTAGTTTGACACCAAAACTACGTCGTTTCAATACCAATCCATCTCAACCATTCAAACCAAACTGATCCAACGGCCAAGATCCCACACCCCGTACCCACTAATAGACCCAACCCGTCTCACCCGGACCGACCCAACCATAGTCTAAAACGACACCGTTCCCCTTTAACTGAAGGATCCCGGCCCTCCATATCGCCTCATCCAACGGTTGAAATCCGTTCATCCATTCCATATATAAGTTCCCACTCGTACCCTGCCCCCCATCCAATACCCCAGCCTTCATCGTCTTCACAAGAACCCCAAACCCTAGAGCCGCCTCTGTACACCTTCACCATGAAAGCCGGCGGCATGAACGCCGGTGGACTTCACCTTAACACCATAGGACGATCTCACCCCCCTAAACATGGACCTGTTGACCGTTTAGTTCGAATCATCCTCCAGGTCCTCGAATCTTCATTTGAAGATTCGAGCAAAACTCGATCTACGCCGATCTGCCCTAGATTCATACCAGACAATCCCCGGACCCCCTCGTGACCAAACCATGCTTGGTTTGGTCCGAATCTAACCATGGAAGCTCAAGTTCCAAATCTACCTTCCACAAACCCTAAAAACCCCAAGCCCGGTCCGTGCCTGTTAAGCCAAGAGGTTAGGGTCTAATGGACCTTAATCGAAGTGTTTCTCATCTGAGAAACCCTTCGATTAAAGTCCGTTCAACCTTAAAAAGGGTCTTGTTCAAACACAAGCTGATTTTCTGTTCCTTCTTTCAAAGTTTTTAAGGTAAGTTTGTTTTCTCTTTGTTATTCAGTACGTGTGTGGTTTAGAGGTCTGTGCATATTTTGTGTAATTTGTCTCTGAATTTCTTTTGTCAATTGTCAATTGCCCCCTTTGCCCGGACTCCTGTATTCAGTCAAGTCTTTCTTCATAATGTGTGTGTGTAAACTGTATGTTCAATTGAATTCGTAATTGGTCATTCAATTAGCTCCCAAGGTCATTTCTGTATTAACATTGCAATCTGAACCCCTTGTGTGATACTATTTAAATGTCTGATTTTGGCTACGATTGTACATGTTATGATTAATATAGTCGAGTCGACATGTGTCGTCAATTAGTTTTAACTGCCTGAACAATAACAAATCGATTTGCTTCTGGACACATTTGCTTGAATCAATAAGGAACTGAGTTTGTTCACTTATAGTTGTTATTTTGAATCAGAAATGTAAAAGGATTGTTTTGTTTAATTATAGCTCTGAATTGGAGGACATGTGCACTTGTGCACAGCATGTGCACGTATGCACTACATGTGCATTGCGCACAACCTGTGTCCTGCATAAAGGCTTTTATTAAGTTTAAAGTAATTTGACAGCACATGCTGTCAGATTACATTCTGCTGCCCGTATTCTGCTTTAAGTTTCAGAAATAATAAACCTTACTCAAAAGTAAGTTTGCCAGGGAATGTCATGGGGTTTGTTTTTATTTAAATGATAAGTAGAAACTGAAAAGAAAGATAGCACATGGGAGGGTGTTCTGATTGTCTAACAGGCTGTTAAAGGGCTGATTTTAGGTTAATAAAAGGGAACTGCCATCAGTTTAAAAAAATAGATTTTGGAGATAGACAGACAGTCGGACATTGATAAGAACAGAGTGAATTGAGAGGGAACACTTTTAGGAGAGTGAAGTCCTGAAAAACAGAAAGCTGGAAAAGAACTTTGTTTGATAACTTAGACAGACAAAACTAGAAATTGCATTCTTCTCTGTTTGTCTTGATTTCACTGGTCTTGACCTGTTTGTTCAATACTGATTTCTTCTAAATCCAATTGAGTCTGCTGGTTGTCTGTTGGTTTACTCTGGAACTTGGTCTAGTTGGGTTCTTGATTCTACTTGCTTCGCTTGTTGTTGTTGCTGCTATTATTCTGCTTTCTGCTGCTGCTGACCCTTTTGCTTCCACTTCTTCTTTGCATTTCAGTATTCAGGTACACATTTCGAGTCCCATGTTGGTGTTAACTGTAACAGTTCGAAAGCATGAAATGAAAGGAGTTTGAAGAAGTTTAAATGTCTGTTTGTAATGCTCATGGTATATTGATTTCTTTTGTATAAATTGATTAGTGTGTAATTTAATAGCAAAATTAGTTAGTCAATACTTAACTGAGTTTTAGCCTCTTGCATCTTAGTTTATAGTTGTTTGTTGGTATGAGGTGAGTAATGGTACAGTACGTAGAATGTATGGATAATTGACATAGCGACTGACCGGATTCCTGTTTAGCTATAATGATATGCATAGGATAGAATACTTCCACCTTACACAATGATGTTCTGTGTTATTTTTTTTTCTTTTATCAGGACCCGCTAGGCAGTATATAGGAGCACGTTCGAATCCCCATTAGTAATAATGCCTAGTGGTTAATTCCCTTAATCTAGCCTAAATGAGTCTAGTTTAAATTTAATTCAAGAAATGTTTCGGATGTAAGCATAGCATTTAGTCAGCTCGTATGTAATTTCTTTGTCAAATTAGAACATTTCTCATAAAGTATGACGTTTTTTTTACTTTATAAATAATTAATCAGAAATTGATAAGAATTAGGCCAAAGCATATACTTGAATTAACATGTATCTTTCTTCTTCTATTTTAGACTGAACATAATAAAAATGTAGTCACTGTAGGTTTATCCTTTTAAATAAAAATGAGACGAGCCTCGACAAACAAAAAATGCACAAGCTGTGGGGCCCTCTAAATGTATATATTAAAATACTTAGAATTCGGGATAGGCTGTTTAGCGAATTTTACGGCCTTCCCAAAATAACAATACGCTAGTTGCTTTAGGCGCACCTTTAATAATTTAACCTTCTTAAACACGGGTGCACATTGATGTGACCCAAATCCTAATCTCAACGGAGTCGAAATGTGTTTAACAATTACGGGTGCATTGATTGCGATGTGGTTCGAGATACATTTTCACGACGTTGCAATTCTATAAAATAAATGATAATAAAAGCGGTTTAAACTTAATAAAAGCACGTAAGTCACAACATGTATTTAAATCAGGTAATTAACCATTATAACAATTTAAGCGACCGTGCTAGAACCACGGGATTCGAGGGTGCCTAACACCTTCCCTCGGGTCAACAGAATTCCTTACTTAGAATTTCTGGTTCGTAGACTTCATTTGGAAAAGTCGAAAATTTCCTCGATTCGGGATTCAAGATAAACCGGTGACTTGGGACACCAAAAGCCAAACCTTTCCCAAGTGGCGACTCTGAATAAAAATAAATAATCCCATTTCGAATATTGTCACTTAAATTGGAAAAAACTCCCCTCGCGCATCTTTAACCCTTCGGGGCCGGGCGCGCAAAAAGGAGGTGTGACAGCACCGACCCGTGGAAGGGGACGAGGGCGTCCTAGAGCTATTCCAGTAGTACTACCAGCAGATCCTGCGAGGGATCCTATTATCGAGGAGCAGGGCGAGGTGCCCGCAGCTGAGCCTACCCCGGTAGACTTTATGACAGCACCGGGATTCCAGGAGGTCATGGACCGTATGCTACGGTTCATAGATTCTATGACTCAGGCTGGTTTATTTCTAGTAGATCCGGCTACATCACAGGCGGGATGGGGAGCACAGACCCCTACTGCTCAGGCTCCCGATCACGCCGTCGTAGTGTATCAGACTCTGGGTGCGCTACCCGCAGATGGGGCTCAGCCAGTTGTTGCAGTGGAACCCCAGCCCAGGCCAGTTTCAGATGGCGATCCACAGAAGTTATTGGATAGATGGACTAGGCTTCACCCTCCTATATTCGAGGGTGAACAACATGAGGATTCCCAGGACTTCATTGACAGGTGCAAGAACAAATTCACAACATGAGGATATTGGAGTTGCATGGAGTTGACTTCACTACTTTTCAACTGGAGGGCAGGGCCCATAGGTGGTGGCAGTCCTATGTTCTTGGCAGGCCAGCAGGTTCTCCTCCCCTCACACTTGGGGTCAGTTCACACAGTTATTCTTGGATAGGTACATTCTGCCCTCTAAGAGGGAAGAGCTGCGATATTAGTTTGAGCATCTTGAGCAGGGTCAGATGTCGGTGACCGATTATGAGGTGATGTTCTCTGAGTTGTCTCACCATGCACTCATAATCCTTCCCACATATGTAGAGAGAGTGCGGAGGTTCGTTGCGGGGTTACACCCCACTATTCGAGCTGACATGGCCTGAGAGGTGGAGATGGGTACTGAGTATTAGCTAGTGGTAGAGATTGCTTGCAGGATTGAGGGGTATCGCCAGAGGGGTAGAGAGCAGATAAAGCAGGATAAGAGGGCTAGATTTTTGGAAGAGTTCAGAGGTGCCCCTAAAGGTGTTAAACGGGCTGGGTTGGACCGGTTCTGGACCGTCCTAGACCGGTAGAACCCGGAACCGGCCCGGACCGGTAATAAAAGGATGGGCTGGGCTGGGTAGGGGGTTTGGGGAGGTTGGCGCGGTTCAACTGGCCCAAACGGGTAACCGGAACCGGTTGAACCCGGTAGAGTGAATAGTAACTCTTACCAGGTTAACCGGCCCAGTTCAAACAGCTAGTTTTTTAAAAAAAAAGCATTCGGACTTGGGGGCCTCACAGACCGTTGGCAACGGTCAAACCATGTTTTGGTCCGTTGGCCAACGGAAATATTGCACAAATAGCCTATTTTTTTAAAATTTTAACCTTTTTCAATTTACAAAACTAACCTTCTTTAAAACTATAAATACCCCCCCCCCCCTCTTCTTCATTTCTTCACTCAATACTCATTTCTCAATCTCAATTTCTCTCATTCTCTCATTATCCAATTTGCAAGACTTCAAATCTTCAATCTAATTTTATTTGTCTCTCTTTTCTTGAATTTAATTTATCGTGTTTTGTCATTCGGAATTTGAAGTTTGAACTTTGAACTATTGAAGTTCAAAATTGAAATATTTGCTTGACGTTTGTTCATGGTAACATCGGAATTGCCTAATGAAGTGCTCAATTTATCGGCGAATTCGGTACACTCCCTCCAACTCTTTCTCTTATTTACTATTTTAATTGCATATTTAATTTTAGCTTATATTTTAATTTTTACAATATGTTTAATGCTGCTAAAAGAGTGTAAAAGAGTTACTAGTAGGGGAAATAAAAAAAGAGATAGCCCTTCAGCATCTGGTAGCAATAGTAATAACCCATTATCATTTACACATATTTCCGAATCATCGCATAATGATAATTTAGATATAGATTATGAACAATTACAAGAAGATTTTGGAATAGAAGATAATGAAATAGGAATGGAAGATGAGATACCAGCTACACCTACTAGTGTTGGAGTTGGTAGTGTTGGGGTTGCTACAGGGGGTGGTGGTCGTGGCACTAGAAGTAGACCACCTATGGCTCCGACTACTAATCGTAGAAAAAGAAGTAAGGTTTGGAATTTTTTTAAAATAATAGAAGGTACTGATAGAGTTAAATGCAAACTTTGTAAAGGTGATTTTAAACATTTGACTGAAGGAAATTTAGGGGGGACTGGGACGCTTAGTAGACATATGAGAACTGAGCATCCCATAGAATGGGGCGCTGATGGTGATGGAAATCAAACAACTCTTAACCCTACTACTGGAGGTCTGGTGAATTATGATAAAATGAAGGATCGTGAGGAGTTAGCAAAAATGATTGCTTTGGGTTGTCTACCTTTTTCTTTTGCTTCTTCATCATATCTTATTATGTATATTCAAAGGATTTACAATCATTTATTTAAAGGTATCCCTAGCAGTACTTGTATAGTTGATATCTTTAGACTTCATGGACAATATCAAACATACATACGTTATTTGTTTAGCCACCTTCCTTGTATAGTTTCTCTACTTCTGATATAATTATTTGACGATTACATGTCATTGGATAGATGATACTACTTCGATGCAAAAACGTATTATCGCTTTTAGATATGATAAAGATCAGAGTCATACTACTGCGTTTATAAGTAGTACTATTTGTGAAGTTGTTGAATTTTATAATCTAAATCAAAAAGTATTGTGTATATCTTTTGATAATGCTTCTAACAATAATGCTGCAATTTCAATATTAAAACTGCATTTGCAACCACCTCTTGAGGAAATTTTTCATGTTAGGTGTGCATTTCATATTTATAATTTAATTGTAAAAAGTGGCCTTGATTTATTTTCGACTGAGATTACTCATGTTAGAAGAGCAGTTGGTGTTATTCAAGGAAATAATAGACAATCTAGAATAAAGGAATATAAGAATAAGTGTGTCCAGTATAACCTTAAACCCAGATTCATGCCAGACGAAATTTTTACTAGATGGAATTATACATATATATTTTTAAAATGTTGCTACAAATATAGATTCTCAATAACTGAAGTTGCTAATGTGCATTGTACTAATCCAAACCGTATGCTAACAAGTGGTACTTGGGAGGTCATTAATGATGTTGTTAAATTTTTACATAAATATTATACAGCTACTATTGAGTTTTATGGAGCATATTACCCTACTGTTACTATGGCTTTAGTACAAATAGCTGAAATTTCTTTTCTACTCTTTGAATTTAAGAAGAAAGAAAAATATAGGGATGTTGTTGAAAAAATGCAAGCAAAATTCAAAAAATATCTCTTTCCAATTCTTCTGATTTACTTAATTGGTGCTGTTTTAAATCCTTCTATTAAGATGTCTGATTGTCACCAATTAATGAATGCTTTATATACTTATATGGAGATTGGACCAACTGAAACCCCAGATTTATATACTTGTATGAACAAGCTAAATGAATATTTACAACAATTTTATAATTATTATGCAAATGTAATTGATGATGCTGCTCTTAATGTAGGCAATGTTAATCCAACTATGCATTGTACTACTTCTGCTATTGTGGATGATGAAGAAGGCCTTGATAGTTTTAATATTTTTTATACATTTTCTAACACTCAAACCAGTAGCAGGAACATTGATGATCTTCAATTCTACTTGCAGAAGCAAAAAAGAGCATCGCACAAAGGAATTTTCACCATTGGGATGGTGGCATGAGAATGGAAAGCAATTTCCTGTTCTTTTCGCTATGGCTCGAGACGTGCTGAATGTACCAATTTCTATTGTTGCATCGGAGAGTGCATTTAACCACGCAAGACAACAACTTGGAGACACCCGCCACTCATTGGGAAGCAATGCTTTGAAAGTTTTAGTATGTTTCAGAGATTGGATTAGATCGGAACAAAGAAATCAAGGACGTGAAGATGTTGATATCCCAGAAGACGAGGAACTTGGAGATATATTAACACATGGTAACCCATCCGAATTTAACACTCCAGAAGAAGGTCAATCGGTTCATATTGATTATGATGAACTTACTAAGGCAATGCAAAACCTTTGAATTTACTATTTTACTTGTTGAAAAAAATGTAAACCTTTCAATTTGTAAGTTTGAAACTTGAAATTTGAATTAAGAAATAAAAGTAGCACTTGCAGTAAGTGCATTTTTTTCCCATCTCCCTTGTATTCTTTATGTTAATACTTTGTAATGCACTTATTGCACTTATTATAATATTTATACAAAATTCCAAAAAAAAAAAAAATTACACTGAACCCGGCCCGACCCTCTCAACCCGTAATCCGTACGGTTCTGTTTTTACTCGGATGAACCCGAACCCGTTAAACCCATTAAGAACCAACCCGAAACCGGCTTGGACCGTAACCCATACGGGTCCAAAAAATGGAGGCCCGGCCCGGCCCAGTTAGCCCGTTAGACACCCATAGGTGCCCCAGCTAGGGGTAGAGGTCACTTCGGGAGGGGTCAGCTCAGCAGACCCCCATATTCGGCACCACCACCCCCTCCTAGAGGTGCTCTAGTGAGGCCTTATTTCAGTGCGATGCCGGAGAGTTCTTACCGCTCACCAGCTATTCAGGGTTACTCCGGCAGGTATTCTGGTTATCAGGGTTCTTCTAGTCCTCACTTCAGTGCCATGCCAGAGAGTTCATATCGCCCCCTAGCCATCTAAGGTTCTTCTAGTGGGTATTCGGGTCAGCAAGCTCAGACTTCAGGGCAGCAGGCTATGGAACCGAGGGTATGCTATGAGTGTGGAGATCCGGGTCACATGAAGAGGACCTGCACTAGACTTCGGGGTAAGGTAGTACAGCAGGGTCAGCAGCCTATAACTTCAGCAACGGCCACCTCGCCACCTAGAAGTGGAGGGCAGGCTAGTAATGGTCGTCCTAGAGGTGGAGGCCAGGTAGGGAGAGGTCATCCAGCTATTGCTCAATCAGGTGGAGGCCAGCCAGCCGGCTTTCCAGCCAGATTCTACGCCTTTTTGGCCAGGCCAGATGCATTAGCCTCAGATGCCGTCATCACAGGTATTATCTACGTTGGTGGTAGAGATGCTTCGGTTTTATTTTACCCAGGGTCTACTTATTCATATGTATCATTTCTGTTTGCTCATTTTCTAGTTATTTCTCCTGAGCCTTTGGGCACTCTTATTCTTGTGTCCACTCCAGTGGGTGATTCTGTGGTTGTGGATCGGATCTACCGGTCCTGTGTGGTCACATTCTGTGGTTTTGAGATTAGAGCAGATCTCTTGTTGCTTGATATAATCGATTTTGAGTTCATCCTGGGCATGGATTAGTTATCTCCATATCACGCCGTCCTAGATTTCCATGCCAAGACTATTTCACTAGTGATGTTAGGGTTGCCGAGGTTGGAGTGGAAGGGGTCTGCAGTTGATACACCTAGTCGGGTTATTTCCTTCCTGAATGCCCGACATATGATCGAGAAGGGGTGTTTGGTTTATCTAGCTTATGTTTGCGACACCACCCAGAGTCTTCGACGATTGATTCAGTTCGAGTAGTTTGGGAGTTTGCCGATGTGTTTCCTTCTAGCCTTCCGGGCATGCCACCGGATCGTGACATTGATTTCTGTATTGATTTTGCTCAAGTCACCCAGCCTATATCTATTCCACCGTACTGTATGGCTCCTAAAGAGTTGAAAGAGTTGAAGGAGCAGCTTGAGGAGTTGTTAGGGAAGGAGTTTGTTAGGCCCAATGTATCACCTTGGGGTGCACCAGTGTTATTTGTGAAGAAGAAGGATGGGACTATATGGATGTGCATTAATTACCGCCAGTTGAACAAAGTCACCATCAAGAACAAATATCCATTGCCTCGTATCGATGATTTGTTTGACCAGTTGCAGGGTGTTAGGATGTTCTCTAAGATAGACTTGAGGTTAGGGTACCATCAGCTAAAGATTCGGGACTCGGATGTTCCGAAGACTGCATTTCGGACTATATATGGCCATTATGAGTTTTTGGTGATGTCCTTTGACTTGACTAATGCCCTAGCAGCATTTATGGACTTGATGAATAGGGTGTTCAGGCCTTATATTGATCCATTTGTCATCGTCTTCATTGATGACATCTTGATATACTCCGTAGCTTGGGGGAGCACGAGCAACATTTGAGAGTAATGCTTCAAACCTTGCGACAACAGAAGCTATACGCTAAGTTCTCCAAGTGTGAGTTTTGGCTAGAGTCGGTGGCATTCTCAGGGTATGTTGTGTCAGGAGAACGTATTAAGGTTGATCCCAAGAAGATCGAGGCAGTTCAGAGTTGGCCATACCCTACCTTAGTGATTGAGATCAGGAGTTTCCTGGGGCTAGCAGGTTAGTACAGACGATTCGTGCAGGGATTTTCATCTATTGCATCACCTTTGACTATATTTACCCAGAAGGGTGCTCCTTTCCGTTGGTCTGATGATTGTGAGGAGAGCTTCTAGAAGCTCAAGACAACTTTGACTACAACACCAGTTCTTGTATTGCCTTCCGGCTCTGGGATGTATACAGTATATTGTGACACTTCACACGTTGGCTTGAGATGTGTATTGATGTAAGAGAGGCGAGTTATTGCATATTCTTTGCGTCAGCTGAAGGTTCATGAGAAGAATTATCCTATACACGATCTGGAGTTGGACGCGATTGTTCATGCCCTTAAGATATGGAGGCACTATCTGTACGGGGAGTCATGTGAGGTCTATACTGATCATCGCAGCTTGCAGCATATATTCAAGTAGAGGGATCTTAATTTGAGGTAGCACAGGTGGCTTGAGTTACTGAAGGATTATGACATCACCATTCTTTATCATCCGGGCAAGGCAAATGTGGTCGCGGATGCCTTGAGCAGAAATGCGGAGTGTATGGGCAGCTTGGCATTCATTCCAGCAACGGAGAGGCCACTAGCTTTGGACATTCAGTCCTTGGCTAACAGACTTGTGAGGTTGGACATTTCAGAGCCCAACCGAGTTCTTGCGTGTGTGGTTGCTCAATCTTAATTATTGGGGAAGATCAAGGCTCGATAGTTCGATGATCCACATTTGGCGGTTCTCAGAGAGACGGTACTTCAAGTAGGTTCGAGGGAGGTTTCTATTAGCGAGGATGGTGTTTTATGACTCCAGGGTCGTTTATGTGTTCATAATGTTGATGGCCTGAGAGAGAGGATTCTAGAGGAGGCGCACAGTTTGCGGTATTCCATTCATCCAGGTGTTACAAAGATGTACCGTGACTTGAGGCAACATTATTGGTGGTGGAGGATGAAGAAAGACATAGTGGAGTATGTAGCCAGGTGTTTGAATTGCCAGCATGTCAAGTATGAACACCAGAGGTTGGGTGGCCTACTTCAGCAGATGCCTATACCATAGTGGAAGTGGGAGTGCATCACCATGGATTTCGTAGTTGGGTTGCCTCGGACCTTGAGGAAGTTTGATTCAGTGTGGGTCATTGTTGATTGGTTGACCAAGTCGGCCGACTTCATCCCAGTGGTGACTACTTACACAACAAAGAGGTATGCTCAGATTTACATTTGGGAGATAGTCCGGTTGCATGGTGTGCATGTTTCCATCATATCAAATAGAGGCCCTCAGTCACTTCCCATTTCTAGAGAGCGGTTCAGAGTGAGTTGGGGACCCGTGTAGAGCTCAGCATAGCATTTCATCCTTAGACCGACGGGCAGTCGGAGTGAATAGTTCAGATTCTGGAGGACATGCTCAGGGCATGTGTGATTGACTTTGGAGGACAATGGGATCAGTTCTTGTCCTTGACAGAATTTGCATACAATAACAACTATCAGTCCAGCATAGAGATGGCTCCACACGAGGCTTTATATGGTCGCCGTTGTCGTTCTCCTATCGGGTGGTTTGATCCTGGTGAGGCTAAGTTGTACGGTACATATTTGGTATAGGATGCCTTGGACAAGGTGAAGTTGATCCAGGAGAGGCTTCGCACGGCTCAGTCCAGACAGAAGAGTTACACGGATCAGAGAGCGCGTGATGTATCATTCATGGTTGGCGAGAAGGTTCTCTTGAAAGTCTCGCCAATGAAAGGCATTATGATGTTCGGGAAGAAGGGCAAGTTGAGCCCAAGGTTTATTGGTCCCTTTGAGGTGTTGAGGCGAGTTGGGGAGGTTGCCTATGAGCTTGCTTTACCCCCAGCCTATCGGGGGTTCACCCGGTTTTTCATGTATCAATGCTTCGGAAGTATCATGCCGACTTGTCCCATGTATTAGACTTCAGTACTATTCAGCTGGATGAAAGTTTGGGCTATGAGGAGGAGACAATTGCCATTATTGATAGACAAGATCGCCAATTGAGGTCCAAGAGGATTTCTGCGGAGAGTGTCCAGTGGAGGGGCCAACCAGTCGAGGAGGTGACCTGGGAGTCCGAGGAGGACATGCGGAGCAGATATCCACATTTATTCAACAACTCAAGTACTTTTCTATGTCCGTTCGAGGACAAATGTTTGTTTAAGAGGTGGAGAATGTAACGACCCGCCCTGTCGTTTTTCCTTTTAGAACTCTGTTCCCTTAAATAAAACTTCCCATGCTTGCTTTGGCTAATTTTCGACCTGCGGGGACGGTTGGTTCGGGATTTGGAAGAGTTTGGAGTGAAATATGCCCATTTGTTTCCTTAGAATTTTCTTAAATGACTAAGTTTGACTTTGGTCAACATTTTGAGCAAACGGACCCGGACTCGTGATTTAACGGTTTCGGAGGGTCCGTGGGAAAATATGGGACCTGGACGTATGCCCAGAATCGAATTACGAGGTCCCTAGCCCGAGTAATGAATTTTTATTTGAAATTCTTAATCTGAAGTTTTAAGGATTTAAACAAACTAATTAATGATTGATTTCATAGGTATCGGGCTCTTATGTTAGTTCTGAAGCCTGATACAGGTCTAAAATATCATTAAAGACTTGCCTGTAAAATTTGGAGTCAATCCGAATAGTTTAAGGGCGTTTTAGCCCGTTAGAGGAAAATTAAGAACTTGAAGTTCATAAGTTTGATTCATTTGGTTTTAGGGGCTGATTCCTAGATTTAGCGTTGTTTCGGGTGTTCCGAAGGTTCGAGTCGGTCCATCTCGTGATTTCAGACTTGTTAGTATGTTCGGGCGGGGCCTTGGAGCCCCAAGCGTCAATCGAACGAGGCTCGAGTGAAGTGGAGATTTTTGAGAAGAGCTGAAGCTGCTGTTTCTATCATAACGGCACCTATGGTTGGTGGACCGCAGGTGTGAGACCGCAGAAACGGTCCTTTCATCGCAGATGCGGCCCAGGCCAGGCCAGGCCAGGAACCGTAGAAGCGGCTCCCAAGACGCAGATGCAGCCTCAAGACCGCAGAAGCGGTCCCAGCCATTTTAGCCCCTTTTGCAGATGCGGTCCTCTTCTCGCAGATGCGGGACCGCAAATGCGGATATTGAGGCGGTGATGTTCATTTAATACGGATTCTAAGTCATTTTTATCACTTTTCCACTCTTCGATTGGCGATTTTAGAGACTTTGAGAGAAGATCTTCACCTAGCATCTTGAGGTAAGTGTGTTCTACCTATTTCTACTTTAATGATTTTGTCTTGGGTAGATTAAACACTAGTATTAAGGTGAAATCATGGGGTTAGAGAAAAAACCTAGGGTTGTTAGAAAAAATTAGGTTTAACCACGAAATTTGCTATGGACTAAATTAGAAATCATATATTATTGATCCTTAGGTTATAGAGAACAACCTCCTTCCTAAAATTCGAAATCCATGCACGTGGGCCCGGGGTCGGATTTTAGGAAACTTATGTTAAAGGTTGAGCAATTGTTAAATAGCTAGAATTCGATCTTGTGAGCATATATTGACTATTTCTTATCTCATTTAACTAGTTTGTGATCGTTCAGCTCCGAATTGAGGGCTTGGACTCGTTTTTGGTATTGGAAGTGCACTTTGGAGCGAGGTGAGTCTCCTTTCTAATCTTGTAAGAAGGAATTTTCCCCATAGGTTTAATAATGGAATTAATTGCTATTATATGCGGGGGCTACGTACGCACTAGGTGACGAGAGTCCGTGCGTAGCTACTACTATGTTAAGTCCGGGTAGTCTAGGACCCAAAAGCATGCTCTACGTGATATTCTTGTAACTTGATGATAAATTCGAATTCGTATAAATTATTTTGATTAAGGTAAATGAGACTAGTGGAGGAACCTTATTCTGTTTGATCTTTTAAAAGAGAATTTGGATATTCCTGTGAATAACTACCCCTCTGATATATATATATATATATATATATATATATATATATATATATATATATATAGTATATATATTATTGTCTGCTTGTTGATGAGCATATTTATATTTGACCGCGTCGCACGTGTGATTCGCGAGCGGGGTAATAGATGCATCTATGGTTTGAGTCGTTCGACCCTTGGTAGTGCACACTTTACTTTTATGTTGGATTAGGCCGTACGTCCCTCGGTGTTATTTGCACATGCTTTACTTAGTATTTCTCGGTGGACTGAACTTCATATATGCCTTGAAATGTAAATGGATACCAAGACATTATTTGGAAAAAGAACCGTCACTCGTTGCCATAAAACGTTAATAAATTGTGCTATCTATGCTTATTATAAATTCTTCTCATATTATTTGACCCTAGTAAGCATCAAGTCGACCTCTCGTCTCTACTTTTTCGAGATTAGACGGGATACTTACTGGGTACATATTGTTTATGTACTCATACTACACTTATGTACTTAATTGTACAGGATCAGAGGTAGGTGTATCTGACTATTAGTCTGGTGCGCATCCCTGAGCGGACTCGAGACTTCTACGGTGAGTTGCTTCCCTCCTATGTCGTTCAGCAGCCTGAAGAAGTCTTTCTTATGTATTTTTTGCTGTCTATTTTGTTTCGGACAGTAGGATATATAGCGTGATTCTTTTGTATATTCTACTAGTTGCCCACAGCTTGTGACACCAGGTCTTGGCACACACATTAGTAGACGGTATCGTTTTGGGGTTGTATGATTATTATGACTTTATTAATCATTTCTTATTTTTATTTCAACTTAAAGAATTATATCATCTATTTTTGGGTAAAGGTAAATGAAAGTTTATTTAGTATTTTTCGTGTTGGCTTGCTCGACAATGATGTTGGGCGCCATCATGACCTATTATGGAAATGAGCCGTGACACAGAGCAAAAGAATGAATTTTACAACAAATTATATATATATATTGATATATACAGTGAACTCAAAATGAAAGACAATCTATCCACACAAAAAATACTAATCTATTTCCGTGTTTAAAATGAACAGACACATGCTTTTAAAGGAGCTTATAGTTGAAAGATAATTTTGTTTGAAAGAATAATTTATTTTAAAGATAATTTTAATAATTAAATATAAAATAATGAGTCAGCCGCAATAGTGACAAAGATAAATATATATATATATATATATATATATATATTATTTTGAATTAATTTAATTGATTTTATGATACAACAATAATTGATGCACATAATATTGTTCTTGAATACCAAAATATTCTTTGTACCAAATAATGGGTTATCCAATATTTTACTTTTAGTGAAAAAAATATATTCATGCATGTGGCAGAGGTCACATTAGATTTCAAGAAAATTATCAGAGATTACATTCTAAATACTGCATTAAAAGGGTATTTTTTTTAATGCATTTGCAAATAAAATAAAATAAATGCGTATTCAACAATTTTGAGATATTCTGGATAGTTTATTAGATCCTTCAATTACCAAACGAGCTTGTAAATATGCTCAAAGCGGGATAAAAAGAAGTTGTGGCTGAAAGAAACAAATCAATCCAAAATAAAAAAATCATAAAAAGAAGTAACAATGTGCTATGCATCTTTTTAACTGCTAATTCTTTTTAATAGTTTTCTTAATATTGAATTTTTTTAATTCTTGATGAGAAACAAATTATGATTGTGTGAATAATTAATAATCTCTAATGATAGACGAGCAGACAAAAGCAGAACTAGAAGAATCGCGTATCATAAAACACACATATACTTGAAGGCAAGATTAAATCATATAAGTCCATACTTTCATTTAAATCAATTTAACTATTTAACTCAGAGAGTTAAGTGAAAAGGAAAATCTCACATTATTGGGCCCGCTTAGCACGGGTCAACTTTTACTAGTCGGAAATAGAAATAAACACTTATCCCGCCAACTATCTTTGTCTTCATGGAATGATTTAACCCAAAAAAGAAAAAGCAAAGGGAAAAAAAGAGGGAATCACCTGTTTTAGTAACCAACGCTGTGTATATTAGATAATGAAACTAAACGGAGAATTTAGGAGTTATTATTGACAGTCTAGTGCAGTAGCTTCAAGATAATTAGGGCTTTATTTGGAGTAACTTTAAATTATTTTTCCTTGGAACAATGTTTTACTTGATCATTTTTCCATTTCCATGGTTGGTTGGACGTAAACATGTGGAATAGAATGCTGGTAGTTTTTAGTGATAATTATAAGTAGCAAGGAGGAAAATACTGGTTACATGTCGATAGGAGCACATATATGGAGCATAAGTGCAGTGCAAAATCACTTACAATATAAGTTTTTTTCCCACTATTTGTCGTACAAAAATGTTTCTAAGAAAAGGTTTTCGGTAGTTCTATGACTTGTCTTAAAAAAAAAAAAACATTTTCAATAGGCTTACCCAACCAAGCACCAGAAAATAATTTCACATGGAAAACATTTTACATTATAGCAACAAGGTCTAGGTGGAGATAGTTTTTCCTTTTCTATGCTGTGCAGTTTTAGTGTTTTCTACTTTGATTCATTTAAAGAGTGTTTTGGCTTTTCGACAGTCTCTAATTTGGATGGATAATGATCTCCGATAATGCTTGCTGGGTGTGCATTTGCTTCTCGTTTATTGTGAACATATTAGAGTTGATCATAAGAATGTCATAGGAAAAAGGTTTTCTAACATACATTGGAATGGCCTTAAATCTTATTTGGATAATAAAAAAACAAAAAAAAAAAAACTTCTCTGCTTTGACATTGATTTTCAAGTACAAGAAAGAACATGCTCAAACAAATTTTTCAAACGTGAATTGCTTCAGAAATTCATATGAAATGGCTTAATACTATAGCAACGTGTGATTTGTGATTCTAAGGAAATACGGTACACTCTTTCCCAAGAATATCATACGGATATTTTCCTATCCAGGTATGTTAAGACTATCCCTTTTTTCCTTTTGACATAATCTATACGATACAAACAAAACGAGAAGATACACAACTTCCATAAATTACTCTATTCTTATAAATGCTAGAGATGCATATGTTCTTGAATTTCCATAAGTCTTATTATTCTATTGTCTGTTCATGGGTCTCAGAAAAATACGTAAGTTGAAAAAAGTTTATTTCATGATATTAATCAGAGGCACAATTGTCTCGTGACGTACCGAGAGATTTTGTTAACGTATTTCGTATGCATTTCATGCATTTACACATGCACATTGACCCATGACCAGATGACGTTATATACGCGTATATATATATATATATATATATATATATATGTGTGTGTGTGTGTGTGTACGTATATGTATATGGGATATGGAAAATGGCGTTATATATGCACCACTACCTGATCAGCTGGTGTATGTTGATTATTTTGCCCACATTGACACTAAATGGCGTTATTTACGCGTATATATGTAAATATATGTATTTGGGATATGGGAAAAAGGTTATGGCGTTATATACGCACCACCACCTGATCAGCTGGTATACGTTGATGATTTGCCCACAGTGGCCAAGATGATATGATGGGATGCCCTCAGAGGCTTGATGATGTTATGAACACATGTACCTATGCACGACATGACATACATACGTATATGCATGATACTATGAGTATTTCATTATTTACAAAGTGAATCCAGTTCTAAAAATGAAGTTTGTTCTCAGACAGGTTCTTTTATTTCTATGGTTTGCGAGTTGATGTGATTTCAGATATATGAATTTCCTTGTTGCAAGATAACAGAAAATACATGGCTGATAAAGAGAAGAAATTTACATGTGCATTATAGTATTGGTAAATTTTTCTAAACAAAAGGGAAGTAGTAATTGTTGAATAGTACATATAGGAGATATAACTTCCAAAAGTGCAAATGTTGATTTTAAAATTTCAGTCTTTTTCTTTTTGTGGGATAAGGCCTTTAATAAATCACTATGATAGCGTTGCAGACCGAATTAATAATTTATATCATACGTATTAGCCAAAATTATTTGAAGCTTTATTCTGTTGTCCATAGTTCCATTTCTAATATTCTAGATTAATTTGCATAGGCCTGAATTTTTGTCACAATATGTCTTCTATTAATGTTGAATTATGGTTATGTTTCAGTTTTGCCTTACATACTCAGTACATTATTCGTACTGACGTCCTTTTGTTGGGGATGCTACATTCATACCTGTAATTTTAGATAATCAGATTGACGAACCCTCATAATAGATGAGATCTGCGTTCAGCGGAGGATCAGTAAGACTCCACCTCATTCGGAGTGCAGCCGAGTCTATGAGTCATCGTGTCAGAGTCTTTCTATAGACTTATGGGTAGGCCGGTACCCTATCCCATTTGATGTCGAATAATCTTAGAGGCTTTGTAGAGAAATGTTCATTTTGTACAGTATGTGAGAGGTTTTGCTGGCCCATATATATTCATGTTTTAAGAAAAATAGTTTAGTGAAACAGTATTTTTCACTTGCAGTTGTACATTCCGAATTGTGGCCATGTTGGACCATGATAGTTACAAAAGGAATGAATGAGTTTCAGAGTGGTTCGCTCGGGCCACAACAGCACCGGGTGCAAGCTATGCCTCCCCAGGTTCGGGGCGTGACAAAGTGGTATCAGAGCGGGTCGTGTCCTAAGGAGTCTACAAAGTCGTGCCTAGTAGAGTCTCACTTATGGGTGTGTTGCGCGCCACATTTATAATTGAGAGGCTATAGAGAATTTAGGAAATGTTACTCTTCTTTTGTTTCCAGATCGTGCCATAGAGCTGAGTCGTAAGAAGTCAGTATGAAGCTTTCGCTAGATTTTGTATGCACTAGAGGTGCAGGTATCACAGTAGAGCTTTAAGGCGTAATGTTGAGGGAGGTTATGAAAGAAACAGAAGATACGATGCGATATTGAAAGGTACGTAAAGTAGAGGTAAGAAGATACGAGATACTCAAGTACGAAAGGCTGTGAATAATCAAGACTCCAGATATAGTTTGGATTTTGGTTTAATTCACAGAGGAAACCCTAGTGAAAATTTTGTAAATCTCCAAGGATTAATATTCGAGGACGAATCTCGAATGTTCTAAAGGGGGAAAAAATGTTATACCTCGTAAGCTTAACAACCTTGATACCGTTATATATATACATTTAATGTGGTATTTTCTTTTAAGTGGAGTATTTTAGTAAAAGTTTTATAAATATAATTTGGGTAATTACCATTATTAATCTTCGGATATGGATTTTGAGTGGAACATTTTATAAAAAGTTTAATAAATATGATTTTATATAATTATTAATATTAATATTTTCAATTATACTCATAATATGAGAAAGTCTATGAGATATTCTTTATTGTAAAGATATAAATTATTTTCTTACAAGAAAAGAAGGTTATCTTTTTACCATTTTAAGAATTAAGTGTACGAGAATTTTTAATCTTTATATGAGATTAGGAAAATTATAAGTTGAGAAAATATATGTATTTTTATATGGATGTTTTAATAAAATTATAGTGTATGTATTAATTTTATATGATACCATATGACCATGATAGTATAATATTAAAATATATTAAATGCGGGTAGTATTTTAAGTAACTTGAAATAATTTTGAATTATGCGGGTAATTAGTAATTATCTAAAATGTTTGGATAAGACCACTACGTGAAAAATTTTGCCTTAGCAAAATTTGTGACTCTTACACTTACTGATAGGTGGCATGATCAAATAGCCTTGGAGAAAGGGAGCAGCATATCGAAAATAGAAATAAACACTTGTCCCGCCAACTATCTCTGTCTTCGTGGAATGATTTAACCCAAAAAAAGAAAAAGGAAAGGGAAAAAAAGAGGGAATCACCCGTTTTAGTAACCAACGTTGTGTATATTAGATAATGAAACTAAATGGAGAATTTAGGAGTTATTATTGACAGTTTAGTACAGTAGCTTCAAGATAATTAGGGCCTTATTTGGAGTAACTTTAAATTATTTTTCCTTGGAACAATGTTTTACTTGATCATTTTTCCATTTCCATGTTTGGTTGGACGTAAACATGTGGAATAGAATGCTGGTAGTTTTTAGTGATAATTATAAGTAGCAAGGAGGAAAATACTGGTTACATGTCGATAGGAGCACATATATGGAGCATAAGTGCAGTGCAAAATCACTTGCAATATAAGTTTTTTTCCCACTATTTGTCGTACAAAAATGTTTCTAAGAAAAGGTTTTCGGTAGTTCTATGACTTGTCTTAAAAAAAAAAACATTTTCAATGGGCTTACCCAACCAAGCACCAGAAAATAATTTTACATGGAAAACATTTTACATTATAGCAACAAGGTCTAGGTGGAGATAGTTTTTCCTTTTCTATGCTGTGCAGTTTTAGTGTTTTCTACTTTGATTCATTTAAAGAGTGTTTTGGCTTTTTGACAGTCTCTAATTTGGATGGATAATGATCTCCGATAATGTTTGCTGGGTGTGCATTTGCTTCTTGTTTATTGTGAGCCTGTTAGAGTTGATCATAAGAATATCATAGGAAAAAAGTTTTCTAACATACATTGGAATGGTCTTATATCTTATTTGGATAACAAAAAAAAAAAACTTCTCTGCTTTGACATTGATTTTCAAGTACAGGAAAGAACATGGTCAAACAAATTTTTCAAACGTGAATTGCTTCAGATGAAATGGCTTAATACTATAGCAACATGTGATTTGCGACTCTAAGGGAATACGTTACAATCTTTCCCAAGAATATCATACGGGTTTTTTGCTATCCAGGTATGTTAAGGTTATCCCTTCTTTCCTTTTGACATGATCTATACGATACAAACGAAACGAGAAAATGCACAACTTCCGTAAATTACTCTATTCTTAGAAATGCTAGAGATTCGTATGTTCTTGAATTTTCACAAGTCTTATTATTCTATTGTCTGTTCATGGGTCTCAGAAAAATACGTAAGTTGAAAAAAGTTTATTTCATGATAATAATCAGAGGCATAATTGTCTCATGACGTACCGAGAGATTTTGTTAACGTATTTCATATGCATTTGATGCATTTACACATGCACATTGACCCATGACCAGATGACGTTATATATATATGGGAAAAGGTTACGGCGTTATATACGCACCACCACCTGATCAGCTGGTATACATTGATGATTTGCCCACAATGGCCGAGATGATATGATGGGATGCCCTCAGAGGCTTGATGATGTTATGAACACATGTACCTATGCACTACATGACATACATACACATATGCATGATACTATGAGTATTTTATTATTTACAAAGTTAATCCAGTTCTAAAAATGAAGTTTGTTCACAAGCAGGTTCTTTTATTTCTATGGTTTGCCAGTTGATATTATTTCAAATATATGAATTTTCTTGTTGCAAGATAATAGAAAATACATGGCTGATAAAGAGAAGAAATTCACATGTGCATTAAAGTATTGGTAAATTTTTCTAAAGAAAAGGGAAGTAGTAATTGTTGAATAGTACGTATAGGAGATATAACTTCCAAAAGTGCAAATATTGATTTTAAAATTTCATTCTTTTTCTTTTGTGGGATAAGGCCTTTAATAAATTACTATGATAATGTTGCAGACCGAATTAATAATTTAGATCTTACGTGTTAGCCAAACTTATTTGAAGCTTTATTCTGTTGTCTATAGTTCCATTTCTAATATTCTAGATTAATTTGCATAGGCCTGAATTTTTGTCACAATATGTCTTCTATTAATATTGAGTTATGGTTATGTTTCAGTTTTGCCTTACATACTCAGTACATTATTCATGTCAGAGTCTTTCTATAGACTCATGGGTAGGCCGGTACCCTATCCCATTTGATGTTGAATAATCTTAGAGGCTTTGTAGATAAGTGTTCATTTTGTACACTATGTGAGAGGCCTTGCCGACCCATATGTATTGATATTTTAAGAAAAATAGTTTAGTGAAATAGTGTTTTTCACTTACAGTTGTACATTCCAAATTGGGGCCATGTTGGCCCATGATAGTTACAAAAGGAATGAATGAGTTTCAGAGTGGTTCGCTCAGGCCACAACGGCACCGGATGCCAGCCACGCCTCCCCAAGTTCGGGGGGTGATAAAAAGATTCTGGATTTCACTATATGGTTTTGTGTGCAACTTCCTCTACATGTTGAGTCGAGATACATTTTGGAGGTCTCGTCTAAACCCATACAGAAAAGTATGGTCCTACACCTCAACAGTCTGACAATGACGCGGGCCATCTCTAAGTAGTTTCTTGTATCTCTCCTAAGCTTTACGAAGATGTCATGACCCAAAATCCCACCAAGTCTGACCCGCTAGGTAAGCCAAACCGTCTAAGTTACAATCACAATGACAAATTATAAATACTATTAATAGAACTGCAAAAGAAATCAATACAATTACCTCAAGACTGGCAGTACAAGTCATGAGACACTAAGATTTAGATTTACAAAAATGATGTGAGAAATAAATAAAATATATGTATGAATTTTTCATAAACAGAAATGAAATCTTAAACTACCATGAATAAAAGGTAGCTTAAATCTGCAACGTTGGTACATCTCCAATGCAAGGCTTCCTCTTCCATAGCTACTCAGTTTCAGAATCTGAATGCAAGGTGCAGAAATGTAGTATGAGTACAACCGACATCATGTACTCAATAAGTATCTTAATTAACCTTATAGAAGTAGTGAAGAGGTTTTAAGTCAAACGATACTCACTTATAGAATATGTGCTGCTCAATAACATGTATAATACAGAGAAAATATTTCAAAAAGACTAATTACAAAATGAAGAATATCAACAGTAAAGGTGCACAACTGGGATAAGGTAATAAACAAACTCTATTAATTGGACATGTTCAACGAATACAATTTGCAACAACCCAGCACATAAAAAGGTACACACCATATAATATATGTGCTCAATACTCATACATGAATGTAAATCTGTGCTCAACATGATTTTATTTTGTACCAAATGTGTCACAACCCCATACCGGACCCGTTCGTGATGGCGCATCTCGTGAAGACAAGCTCAGCTGACACAATTCCCAAATTCATTTTTAACAATTTTAATAAGTCAATTTAAGTCATTTATAAGAAATAAATCCCAAAATTTAGCGAAATAGAACAAGTGCGGAAATAGATACAGCCCGACATCGGGGTGTCACAAGTCACGAGTATCTACTAAGGTTTAAAAAACAACGGAAAGTCTGAAAATGTACTAAATACAGTCCAATGAAATCAAGAGGGAGAAAAGCAGTGTTGCGAACGTCGGGCAGCTACCTTGCTAAACTCCGATGACTCTACCTCTAAGCAACCAATACTCGCTACCGGGTTCAGAAATACTTGAATCTGCACACATGGTGCATGGAGTAATGTGAGTACTCCGACTCAGTGAGTAATAATATTAAATGAAGACTAAGCGATAAGAAATCATGTAAAGGCACATCAACAAGCTATAAAGAAGCGGTATAAAGCTAGTAAAAACAATGAAACAATGAAAACATATAAAGTCACCTTAGTTCCGTTTAAGCTTCTTTAAGTACCTTTTTAACAGTTAAGCAAGTAAATGAAAAGCAGCTAAAAAACATAAACACATAAAGAACCGCCCCTCGGGAACAATAGCAATAGAATCAGCCCCTCGGGCAACACATATAACAACACCAGCCCCTCGGTCTATATATCATATCACAATGGGTACCCACGCTCACTAGGAATGTGCAGACTTCCGGAGGGGCCCCTTACGACCCAAGCGTAATATTAAGCCATCTCATGGCATAATCACATAGGCTCTCGACTTCATATCAACAAGTCACCTCGTGGCATACAAATCTCAGGCCCTCGGCCACATAATGATAATCAGTGTTTCCTCACAACACAGGCCCTCGGCCTTACTTAGTTAGAATCACATAAGCCACTCGGGCAATAGTAAAACATGGTGCTCAACCCAAAATTTTATTTAAAATATCATTTAATATGTTAAAACAGAGTAAACAAGGCTGAATTATTAAAATAGTTGAATATAGCATGACTGAGTACAAGTTTAAAGTCAAAACAGTGAGGAAATATCAGTAAAAATCCCATAAGGGTCCAAATAGTTGGCCCTAGTCCCAAATATGGCATTTAGTCCAAAACATGATGATAGCAAACGGTTTTTAATGAAACACGCGGTAAAACCGTCATTCGGGATGGACTAAGTCACAATCCCCCACGGTGCACAACCCCACGCTCGTCATCTAATGTGTGCGTCACCTCAATATAGCACAACGATGTGCAATCCGAGGTTTCATACCCTCAGAATAACATTTAAAATCATTACTCACCTCGATCCGGTCCAAACTTTAGCCCGCGATGCCTTTGCCCCTCGAATCGGCCTCAACTTGCGTCGAATCTATCCAAAATCAGAATCACGACATTAATATATGCTAAGGTAACGAAGCCTATGCGAAAATAATCAATTTACAACATAAATCCCAAAATTAACCAAAACCCGACCCTTGGGCCCACATCTCGGAATTCGATAATATTTATATCAATAGACTCCTTATCTCCCCACGAGTTCATACATATCAAAAGTACTAAAATCCGACCACAAATGGCCCCTCAAATCCTCAAGTCAAGGTCTCCAATACCAAGACCTAATCCCTCAATTTTCTTCCTTAATTTCCACTAATACCATGATTAAACAATAAAAAAATCATCATAAACACAAATAATAAAGCCCAAGTAACTTACCCCATTGAAAAGCTTGGTCCTCTTGAAAATCACTCCCCAAAGCTCAAATGTCCACCAAAAATGGTAAAGAATGACAAAAAACTCGCGAAGGAGCCTGTATATACACTCTGCCCAGCACTTCCGCATTTCCGCTTCTGTGGTTGCCTGACCTTACCTGCGGTCATCGCAAATGCGGGGACCAAACCGCACCTGTGACCCCTTCTGCGCACCTGTGCTACGTAACCGCTTCTGCGGACCTCATACCTACGGTCCCCAATCCACAGGTGCGGAAATGACAGGAACAACAAAATCTGCAGCACAACTCAAATTCCAAACTTTCTGACAACCATCCGAAATCACCCCTAGGCCAATGGACTTCAACCAAAAGCACAAATACATCATATACCACTACTCAAACTTGTATCAATCTTCGAAACACCTCAAACAACATGGAATTAACCAAATCACATCGAAATCAAGCCTAAGATTCTAAAAATCTTCCGAATTACGCTTCTGATAAAAAATTTCACCAAACCACGTCCGAATTACCTAAAATTTTGCACACACGTCACAAGTGACACCACAGACCTACTTCAACTTCCTGAATTCCATTACGACCCTTATATCAAAATCTCACCTATCAACTGGAAAACGCAAAAATTCCAATTTCGCTAATTCAAGCCTAAACCTTCCACGGAACTCCAAAATGTATGCCGATCACGCTCTTACATCCCAAATCACGTAATGGAGCTAACAATATCATAAAAATTCGAATCCGAGATCATATACTAACAAGTCAAAACTTGGTCAAACCTTTCAAATTTAAACTTCAAACTGAGGACTGTTCTTCCAAATTCATTCCGATTATCTCGAAAACCAAAACAAATGATTTACATAAGTCATAATACATCCCATGGGGCCAGTCATGCCAGAGAACTTGCGAGCGAAGTGCAAAAGCTCAAAACGACCGGTCGAGTCGTTACATCCTCCCCTACTTAAACATATATTCATCCTCGAATGTGCCCAGAGTTGTTCTGAAAAGCATCAAATTGATGTGTAAGCCCGAACAAGCTGTAGTAACCCATACCTGCAACCTCGGGTGCAATTACATGATGTACCACATAACTCAAACACTGGTAGCGATAATTCCTAATCACAGTAGCATCACACAACCACCGAATACCAATAGTAAACCTCTTATCAACTTAAAGCCTCATTCTAACACTTCCGTATACTGCCAATGATAAATGAAACATGTAGAAAGTAATAACCATTCCTCAGATCAACCATTCGTGAAGACACTCCTCCTCCGGCAATGACCATAATAAATTTATGAGCTGAACCTTGATATTATCCTTCCAATACGCTGAAACCGAATCCGTTTGTATTTATTATAGATCCCGACGATCTTATCTAATCCAACACAACTACTCTTGTGACATGACACATCAATCCAAAACTAAAGCCAAATCATGAAAATGACTCAACTGAGATAGTTGTACCACAAGCTCACCAGTACCACCACACCACAATGCTCAGAACCCATTACACATCATAGAAATAGAACACACAAATCTATCCTGCAGGATCATACCTCCACATAGCTTCACTACAATGCGCGACCTTATCTAAACACTGGTCCTCATGAAACACCTCCAGTCACTCTGCTCAAAATCGACAACCACACGCAATTTGAATCCAGAAATCGAATATTGCATGAATCATAACCACGACGAAGCAATTGACATAACATTACTCAAACCTGAAAGGGCATAACCAATACGCCATCCGCCGAGCGATACCCAATGCTCTCCCCGCTCGAATTCCACTGAGAGACCTCAATAAAATTGCACCATGTTTGCCTATAACCAACAAATCATAACGCCTCACAACATAGAAAAGTAACTCATAAATCACCTCAAAACACTAATAGCTCAATAACAACCGAATCAACACATGCCTCACCAATAGCAACTCGAAGTCAACTAGGTCGTCTCGATGCAGAACACACATCCATATAAGTCTACCAATGTACCCCTTATCAAGGAGTTCCTGAAGCTGCTCCTTCAACTTCTCTAACTCCGCCGGTGCCATATGATACGGTGCCCAACACCAAATCAACACTGAAATCAACAACCCTATCCGACAATATGTCCAGCAGCAGGAAACATATCCGAAAAAGTCCCTTATCACTAGAATTGAATCAATAGTAGGAGTCGCTACACTGACATCCATCACGAAGGCCAAGTAAGAAAGGCAACCCATCTTAGCCATCCTCTAGGTCTTCAAAAAAAATGACACCACCCTATTGGGAACATAATCCGTCGAACCTCGCCACTTAATCCGTGGCATTCTCGGAATAGCCAACATCGCTGCTTAGCGCAATATTCCAGAATAACATGACATAGAGACAACCAGTCTATACCCAATATTACATCAAAATCTAAACATACTAAGCAACAGAGATCCACTCGGGTCTCCAAACCTCCTATAGTTATCACACAAGACTGACATACACAATCCACAACTATGACCTAACATGTCCATGTGAACTCTTAGTCTCCAACTCCATATAGCATGCTACTCACCACATTCGATCCTAACTCTACTGTCTGAATATACAATGCACCTCTAATACCCAGTCATCCCACGAGAGGTACTATTATAGTTCTTCTGTGCCACAAAGCAAACTTGAATATCCGCAGTCGATCCATCAAGAGAGTGTTGCAATACTACTGAAGTACCATCAACTCAATCACGTTACCCTTCTTCTGAAACGTATACCCTCGTCAAGCCACACCACTTAGTAATACCATTTCCTTAATCATCTAAAGCTTCCTGTGTTGCCCAAGAATTTGTGACTTTCCTTCTCAAACTGAACTGTGACCTTACACATGCCAATCTCGATCCTACACCACATACCACATACCACATATACTATACCCTCCTAAGACAATCATGAGAACTTCATATCCCTTCCCAGCCACAAACATCTACTTACTCAACTAGCCAAGAACTTTCATTGATTCCATCTAGAAGAAAATCACTATACATCCCATGCTTCTCATGCTCGAAGAAAATGTACATCTCTAACCGTGGTAGAAACCATCAAGAACTCTCCGAATTCCATTCACACAAAAGTAAACCGTCAGGAATGAACCCTTCTAACTCAACCCAGCTATGCAGGTCACTAAAACTCAAGAGCATTGCCACGAAACACCTGTAGAAACTCTTTACCTCATTCGCACCTAAAGAACTCATCATATCTTTTCTCATGATGATCCGATCTACTACCAAGCTATCCCATCTATACAAGTTCCTCTGAAGTTACCTTCAACTTGATACTTCTCCACGCTATCATATCACAATTCCTCAACCCAGACTCACCACACGAGACAAAGCATAAAACCACACCATCTAGGGCTCCCAAGCCGCTGGATACTCCCTTAAATATTTCCAAAAGCACCACATTCAAAATACATACCCTGAGGAGACTTCTTGTGAGTCCAAAGTCATTACCTTCACCTTCCTGATACTGATATATAGAACCCCATAATTGATATCGAAATGCCACAAGTCTTGACACCCTCAAATGCAAACCACAGTCTCTAGCCAAAAATACAACTTGAAAATCTCCAATTATTACATGTAAAATCTTAAACACATTAGAACCATTATCGAGAGTTATCCACTCTACTCAAACTATAATTAGCCTGATCAAATGAACCGAACAAACTGTGCCTTATTAGCACTCCAACACAGTAGAATGTAACCTCACCTTAATGCAACCAAACAACTTCTTGTTCTATGCACCGAGCATCCTTTACCAATAACAACTCAAGTCATTCCGTGACTCTCATACACCTATAAAGAATAACATAACCTTTATTGAAATTTCTTTTACTCAAGACATCCTTGGTCTCAACCTCTGCAAGCCATAACTAATTCACTAGTATGCCTCAAATTGGAACCAACATAGCACATAATCGTGCAATCACCTAATCAATAGCAGACTCCCCCACTTGGCTCAAAGTCATAGATCAAAACACACAACAACTTATAATGCGTATACTCTATCACTGCCTTAATACCATAGTGAGATAAACTCAATCTTTCATAAGCTCGTACAACACAGACCATCTAGTACCTCAAATCTTTTGCAAATCTCGCATTCGCCCTCGTAGAAGTCAAGCCCACTCCCTTAAGTGACCCAAATTCAAAGTGCAGCATATACATTTTGCTGGAAAAAGAGACATTCCAACTAACATCTCTTTATACCCTTCTACTGTCATAGACATTACGCACTCACTTAATCTTCCTATGTCTGAACTTATATCACAACATGAAAGCCACTTCACTCCCCTAACTAGAAAACATGAAAATATTCTTCACACACCCATAACTCGAGGTTATACCTCAAATCAAGATGGATTTAAAGTACCTTTTTAACAGTTAAGCAAGTAAATGACAAGCAACTAGAAAAGATAAGCACATAAAGAACCTCCCATCGGGCACAATAGCAACAAAATTAGCCCCTCGGGAAACACATATAACAACACCAGCCCCTCGGGCTATATCTCATATCACAATGGGAATCCTCGCTCACTGGGGTGTGTAGACTCCTGGAGGGGCCCCTTATGGCCCAAGCGCAATATCAAGCCATCTCGTGGCATAATCACAGAGGCTTTTGGCCTCATATCAACAAGTCACCTCATGGCGTACAAATCTCAGGCCCTCAGCCTCATAATCATAATCAGTGTATCCTTACAACATTGGCCCTCGGCCTTACTCAGTCAGAATGTCATAAGCCACTTGGGAAATAGTAAAACAGGGTGCTCAGCCCAAAATTTTATTTAAAATATCATTTAATATGTTAAAACAGTGTAAACATGGAAGAATTATGAAAATAGTAGAATATAGCATGACTGAGTATAAGTTTAAAGTCAAAACACTGAGGAAATATCAGTAAAAATCCCATAAGGGTCCAAATAGTTGGCACTAGGCCCAAATATGGCATTTAGCCCAAACCCAAAATATGATGATTGCAAACAGTTTTCAATTAAAACACGCGGTAAAACCGTCATTCGGAATGAACTAAGTCACAATCCCCAACGGTGCACGACCCCACGCTCATTATCTAATGTGTATGCCACCTCAATATAGCACAACGATGTGCAATCCGAGGTTTCATACCCTCAGGACAACATTTAAAATGATTACTCACCTCGATCCGGTCAAAACTCTAGCCCGCTATGCCTTTGCCTCTCGAATCGGCCTCAACTTGAATCGAATCTATCCAAACCCAGAATCACGACATTAATATATGCTAAGGTAACGAAGCCCATGCGAAAATAATCAATTTACATCATCAATCCCGAAATTAACCAAAACCCGACCCTCGGGCCCATGTCTCGGAATTCGATAATATTTACATCAATAGACTCCTTATCTCCCCACGAGTTCATACATATTAAAAGTACTAAAATCCGACCACAAATGGCCCCTCAAATCCTCAAGTCAAGGTCTCCAATATCAAGCCCCAATCCCTCAATTTTCTTCCTTAATTTCCACTAATACCATGATTAAACAATGGAAAAATCATCATAAACATAAATAATAAAGCCCAAGTAACTTACACCATTGAAAATCCTTGGTTCCTCATAAAAATCACTATCCAAAGCTCAAATCCCGGCAAAAAAATGGTGAAGAATGACCAAAAATTCACGAAGGAGCCTTTATATACACTCTGCCCAGTACTTCCGCATCTGCGGTCCCCATCACGCATCTGCGGGGCCGCATCTGCACAAAATCCTCCGCTTCTGCAAAATTTCATTAAATAGGCATTTCCGATTCGGCGGTTGCCTGACCGCACCTCCGGTCATCACAGATGTGAGGACCAAACCGCACCTGTGACCCCTTCTGCACACCTGTGCTACATAACCGCTTCTGCGGATCTCGCACCAGCGGTCCCCAATCCGCAGGTGCGGAAATGGTATCCACCACAAAATCTATAGCACAACTCAAATTAACTTTTCGACAACCATCCGAAATCACCTCGAGGCCCCTAGGACCTTAACCAAAAGCACAAATACATCATATACCACTATTCTAACTTGTACCAATATTCAAAACACCTCAAACAAAATCGAATAAACAATATCACATCGAAATCAAGCCTAAGATTCCAAAAATCTTCCGAATTACGCTTTTGATAAAAAATCTCCACCAAACCACGTCCGAATGACCTGAAATTGTGCACACACATCACAAATGACACCACGGACCTACTCCAACTTCCGGAGTTTCTTTCCGACCCTTATATCAAAATCTCACATATCAACCGAAAAACGCCAAAATCCCAATTTCGCCAATTCAAGCCTAAACCTTCCACGAACCTCCAAAATGCATGTCGATCACGTTCCTTAGTCCCAAATCACCTACTAGAGCTAACCCAATCATAAAATTCCAATCCGAGATCATATACTAACAAGTCTAAACTTGGTCAAACCTTTCAAATTTAAACTTCAAACTGAGGAATGTTCTTCCAAATTCATTCTGATTATCCTGAAGACCAAAACCAACGATTTACATAAGTCATAATACATCACATGGGGCTAGTCATGCCTAAGAACTGGCGAGCGAAGTGCAAAATCTCAAAAGGACCGGTCGGGTCGTTACAAAATGACAAATATATCAATGCATGATGATAAATTCCATATCAAGTCAATATGATATTCTACCAACAACTCAACAAAATATGGAATATCAACTCTAGGTAGGTAAATCCATCTTGGCAACCAAATCATCAAAAAACAATAGAGGCATAGATTAGCATGTTAGATGCAACGAAACAAAACTTGTAAAAAATAAAAATACATGACACACATAAAGAAGTCACATGCACATTCAAGAATGTCACTCTCGTACCACCACATAAACATAAATAATAAAATCGTAGCTAGGTTATCTGTGATGACCCAAAAGGTCATCACTTGTTTTAAAAGTAAATTCCGCATCCCGATGCCTTAAAAACCTTTTCTTGTCTCACCTTAATTTGCGTGCACAGTCCGGACGCATTTTCATAAGCTCTTATGTGAATCTAAGTAAAATAAGGAAATTGGCTTTTAAAATTGATTAACGTTGACCTTTGTCAACATTCATCATAAACAGACCCGGACCCGTGATCTGACGGTCTTGTACCGTAGTAAAATATGAGACTTGGGCGTACGCCCAAAATCGAATTCCGAGGTCCCAAGCCTGAAGAAAAAGATTTTTTAAAGAAAATTATTGCTGGAAAATATAAAGGTTTTTTGAAATGAAATGATGCGTGTTATTGATGGTATCGGGCCCGTATCTTGGTTCCGGAGCCAGGTAGTGATTTGAAATATTAATTAATTTGAATCTAGGCAATTTAGTAAAGATCGGAATTGATTTGGTATAAAATGGACCTATAGTTAAGAAGATAGTAATTTCAATGTTCTTGAGTGATTTTTATGAAATTGAGGTCGAATCCATAGTTGTTGAGGTTATTTTTATGATTTGATCACACGAGCAAGTCCGTATGATGTTTTTAGACTTGCGTGCATGATTAGTTTAGATCTCCGAGGGATCGGGTGAATTTTGAATAGGCCACAGAGTGAATTTAGACTTAGAAAATAACTGTTGCAGGTTTAGAGAAGTTGCAGGTCTCTGAAGTGAGTTCGCGGTCCGCGGTGAATCTTCGCGACCGTGGTGGAGTTTTCACAGTCAGCTGTGGGCAAGGATGTCTTCGCAGTCACGCTCAATATTTTGCGGTTCACAGTGGAGATCCGCAGCCGCGGTCCATTTTATACAGTCAACGATGAGGGTTTGAGAGGGGTATATACAAAACGAGACACTACTGAATCTGCCTGAATCTCAGAATACTGCATGTGAGAACCACAACCACTTGGAGCACCGTGAGAAACCTGAAGTGCTGACTGGAATAACCTAGGAAGATGGCCTCTACCAAAAGAATCCCTGCCTCCAGACGAGGCACTACTGAATCTGCCTGAATCACGAGGCCTCTTATAGGAACCCTGACCACTCCCCTGAGCCAAAACCATCTCAACTCTCCTGGCCACATTGGCCGCATCTTGAAAAGAAATCTCGCTACCTGTCTCCTTAGCCATCTGCAGTCTAATAGGTTGAGCGAGTCCCTTAATAAACCCCCTCACCCTCTCTCTCTCGGTGGGGAGTATCAGAAAAGCATTACGATCCAAATCAATAAACCTCGTCTCGTATTGGTGACAGTCATAGAACCCTATTGGAGCGCTCGGACTGCCTGCGGTACTCCTCTCTCTAAGTAACGGGAAGAAATTTCTCAAGAAATAGCTACAAGTACTGGTCCCAAGTGAGGGCTGGTGATCCAACTCGTCTGGCCAAACAATAATTTCTCCACCATTTCTTGGCGGAGCCTGACAGACGGAAAGCGGCAAAGTCGACCCCATTGGTCTCCACTATCTCCATGTTCCGAAGAACCTCATGACAACTATCTAAGTGATCCTGGGGATCCTCTGAAGATGTACCACCATAAGTAGTAGTGAACAACTTGGTGAACCTGTCCAACATCCACAAAGCATCGGCAGACATAGCTGCTCCATCACAGGTCTGAGCTACAACACCCGGTTGAACTGCTCGTATTGGCTAAGCTGCTGGAGCTTGAAACTAGGGAGCCATCTGCTCCAGAGTTCGGGTAGCGGGAGTCGGTGCTCCTTCCCCAGCCTGAGAGATGACTGGTGCTACAGGAAGTAAGCCTGCTTGAGCGACACTCTCCATAAGGCCCACTAGGCGGAGTAGAGCATCCTGGAGTACTGGGGTAGCACTGAACCCCTCTGGGACCTGAGCTGGGTCCACCGGAACTGTCTGGGCCGAAACCTCATTATCAAACTCAACCTGAGGCTCCGCCACTGGTGTTGCTGCTCTAGGCTGAGCTCCACCCCTGCCTCTGAGACTAGCATGGCCTCAGCCTCGCCCTCTGCCCCTCGTAAGTGCTGCTACTGGGGACTTAGGCTGCTGATCGGCGGATGAGAAAACATGTGTTCTCGCCATCTGTAAGTGAATAAAGTAGAAGTTCAATTAGCATTGAGAAACCAAATCGCATGATAGAGAAGAATAGAAGTGAAATTGTTCCTAACTCTGTAGCCTCTAGGGGATAAGCACAGAAGTCTCTGTACCGATCCCTCAGACTCTACCAAGCTTGTCCATGAATTGTGAGACCTAAGCAACCTAGAGCTCTGATACCACCTTGTCACGACCCGGACTTCCTACCCTCGGGAGTTGTGATAGCACCCACTAGTGCAACTTAGGCAAGCCAATTATTTTACCCTTTTCATTTTTAATCCATAAGGAATTTAAATTACATCTACAAATTGCGGAAATTAATAGAGCGGAAGAATGAAAATTTAATAATTTAAACTAATAACAATACGAATCCATAACATAAACAACTCAGAACTAGTGTCTGTCTAAGAAAACTACAAATAAAGTCTGAACAAAAAAGTACATGTTTGTCTCTGAAATAGTAAAAAATAGATGAAAACTAGGCAGGGAGGGGATGCCAAGGCCTGCGGATGCCTGCAAGACTACCTCAGGTCTCCTGGTTGACTGAAGGCAGCAACACCTAACTAAGGTTCGTATGCTCCAGTACCGGGATCTGCATAAAAGAGCGCAGAGTATAGTATCATCACTACTAACCCCATGTGCTGGTAAGTGTCTAGCCTAACCTCGGTGAAGTAGTGACGAGGCTAGGATACCACAACCAAACAACCTACAACTAAACAATATCTAACAGAATAATAGTAATAAAACCAATTCAAAAGTAACAGGGAAAGGGTAACATGCTATGGGGGAAACATTAACGTAATGAATCACAGTAGTAGTGGAATAAGACAATTAAGGAACATGAACCGAAGTGGCAAGAAGTCAAAATAAATAGGCAATAAGTGCACGACATCACCCTTTGTGCTTTTACTCTGAATCCTCACCAATGCAATCAAGTAATAAAAGTGTGCACGACATCACCTTTCATGCTTTATCTCTCTTCCTCGCCATAAATGTATTAGAAATGTGCACGGCATCACCCTTCGTGCTTTATATCTCTTTCTCACCATATGCATAAATATCAATAAAAATGTACACGGCATCACCCTTCATGCTTTATCACTCTTTCCCCACCGAATGCATAAATATGAATGTGCACAGCATCACCATTCGTGCTTTACCACTCTTTCCTCACCCAAACAATAGCAACAACAATTTCCCGGCAAGGGAATCAACAACAAGAATAAACGCAACCCGACAAGGGAATCAACAGTAAGAAATAAGTACATCCCGGCAAGGGAATCAACTATAACCAAACTTGTACCAACACTTAACTTCACAATCAAAACCTCAACTGGAGCCAATGCTCAACAATAAACAAATACCACAAGTTAGTCATAGGTATTACTCAACATGGAGAATCAACAATTTAGGCAATTCTAGTTCTTATTAAGAAATACAACAATTACAATTAAGATTCACGGGTTTGCTTGACATCGACGTATAGATACTTGTCACCACACCTGTACGTCGTATACTACACTAGCACATAACAAATAAGGCACAATACCTATTCCCTCAAGCTAAGGTTAGACCAAACACTTACCTCAATGCCACGAACACAATCAAGCCTCAACTACCGCTTTACCTCTCGATTCCACTTCAAATTCTCTTGTATCTAGCCACAATTTACTTAATAACATTAATAAATTCTAAATAACCAATTCTAAAGCATTGAAAATAGGTTTTCCAGTGTTTTTCCCAAAAAGTCAAAAATCGACCCCGGGCCCGCTTGGTCCAAACCCTAAATTTGGACCAAAACCCGATTACCCATTCACCACCGAGCCCGGATATACAATTGGTTTTGGAATACGACCTCAATTTGAGGTCTAAATTCCCAAATTTCAATATTCCTAGGTTTTACCCAAAATTCCCAATTCCACCATGAACACCCTAGATCCTAGGATGAAATCTTTTAAGATGAAGTTAAGGAGTGAAAGAAATGAGTTAAAAATCATTTATTAGTATTTCGGGGAAGAAATAGTGTTTGAAAAATCGCCTCTTATGTTTTAGGGTTTTGAAAATTGTAATATAACTGAAAAGTCCCGTTTAAATATACTCCTCTCAGATCCTCACCGTGGACCGCATAAAAAGAACCGCGGCCGCGAAGGTATGATCTTGCCCACCGTGGACCGCAAAAATCTCACCCCAGTCACGAAAACTCCACTGTCGTTGTGAAGTTTCACCGCGGACCGCAAAGCCCATCTCAGAGACCTGCAACTTCTCTTAACCTGCAACCGTTATTTTCCAAGTCTAAATTCACCCCGTGGCCTGTCCAAAACTCACCCGAGCCCTCGGGGCTCCAAACTAATCATGCATGCAAGTCTAAAATCATCATACGGACTTGCTCGTGCGATTAAATCATCAAAATAACATCAACAACTACGGATTCAACCTCAATTTCATAAAATCACTCAAGAACATTGAAACTACTATTTTCTCAAATAAGGGTCTAATTTGTACTAAACAAACCCTGATTTTTACCAAACTTCATAGATTTAACTTAATTATTATATAAGACCTATACCGAGTTCCGGAACCAAAATACAGGCCCGATACCATCCATTTCAAGAATCATTACATTTTCAAAACTCTTATAATTTCAGTTAAATAATTTTATTCAAAAATTTATTTATTGCGCTTGGGACCTCGGAATTCGATTCCAGGTATATGCCCAAGCCCCACATTTTTTCACGGACCCTTCGGAACCTTCAAATCACAGGTCCGAATCCGTTTACCCAAAATATTGACCGAAGTCAACTTAAATTCAATTTTAAAGACCGAATTAGCATTTTTATCATTTTTTACACAAAAGCATTCCGGATATATGCCCGGACCGCACATGTAAATCGAGGTTAGGTAAAAGGAGACTTTTAGGGGCTCAGAACACAGAATTGACTCAAAAATAAAAGGTCATCACACTTCTACGAATAAACTTGGAACAAATTTACTTTTTGGAGTTAAAAATAGTCTTTTAGAGATAGACTTCGAGCTTTTTTTTCTTTTTTTCTTTGGTAAATAAAGACATTTTATTTAAAACATAGTACTCAGTGATATTACAACATGAGATTTGTCTAGGCCACAAAGTGCATATCCCATCTCTATCAAAAACTGAAATAGCAAAAGTAGGCGGATAATAGTACAACATTAGATTAGCAAAAGAGTCCAAGATGCATCCATTTTGGATAAGGTGTCCGCTACTCCATTAGCTTCTCTGAATGCATGCTTCAAAGGTGGCGCACCCGCCTCAGATAATAGGAACCTACAGTCATCAATAATAATTTGATAAAGACAATTATCATTATTTATCAAGTTGATTAGTTCTTGGAAATCCGTTTGAATGACTAAAGGGGTTAGTCTCTTTTGGATGGCTAGTTTTAGACCTTGCAATAGGGACATGGCTTCCATTTGGATATTTGTAGCGTAGGCTAAACCCATATTGAAACCTAATATCCAATTTCCATTGCTATCCCTGAAAATTCCTCCTATACCTCCCCTACTTGGATTACCTAGGCATGATCCATCTATGTTTAATTTAAATGTCCTTGTGGTGGGTGGTTCCCATTTGATATGGATGATCTTTTTCGGTGTCTATGAAGAGCTCCATTTGCTTAACAAGAGGAATTTCTGGGCACTGTTGGCTACTTTGCTAATGTTGGGATATGGTCTATTCTTTTGGAAAGATCTTTTCGTTTCTGGTGGTCCATAAGTACCAAAGGAGGAAGGATGTTATCCATGGTAGAGGGATGTTGTCCATGGTAGAGATAGTATAATTCCTACTTAAAGTTAAGATTTCTATTTTTGGTACATCTTCATGTATGTTTATATGATTTAAACATCTAATTGGGTTTAATATTGGTTGATTTTTATATTTTAATTAATAATAGAGATTTCTTATTCCGTTAAACTATGTTTTCCAAGTTATTTATAAATAAAAGAGACTATTTAATTGTGATATAATTTTTGAATAGGCGAAAAATTATTTGAAAACTATAATTATATAGAATATGTACTTTTAGTGTGAGTACATGACTGATGGATTTGTCGTAATATGACACGTTTCTATTAGAGAAACTTTGCTCCTTTAGTCGACATACATGAGGAGGTTTAACACAGTAATGGAGTTACATACGGTTAATATTGTGTTAATACGAGTTTGGAATTGTTTGGAACGAACTTTTATTTAAAAATAATTTTTTCATACAAATTTAACTTTAATCATGAATTGTATTAGTTACCACAACATGATTTTTCACATAGCCAACTTTATGTTAGCATTTCAAAAATAGGAAAAACATATATCATCTATAAGAAAATATTAGCGGAGATATGACTCATTACAGGTTTGTACCTTCTAAAAATAAAATAAGAAAAAAGAATCATACATATCTAATTAAACGAATCTTCATCTTACACTATGTTTGGATCAGTGTTACTGTAACGACCCGATCGGTCGTTTCATGAGTTACTACTCCGTTTTTCTCATTTCTGCTTCTTTAGTGTTGTTCAGCTACATTTCATCGTATCACATTGGTTGGTTTGGGTTCAGAGTGGTTTTGTAGAGAAATGAGACACTTAGTCTCTTTTTGGGAAGCTTTAGTTGGAAAAGCTAACTAGAAGTTGACTTGTAAGTAAATGATCTCGGAACTTGGTTTTTATGGTTCAGATAGCTTCGTGAGGTGATTTGGGACTTAGGAGCGTGATCGAAATGTATTTTGGAGGTCCGTGGTAGATTTAGGCTTGAATTGGCAAAATTGGAGTTATTGCGTTTTCCGGTTGGTAGTGGAAAGTTTTATATCAGTGTCGGATTAGAATTCCGGAAATTGGAGTAGGTCCATTGTATCATTTAGGAATTGTGTGCAAAATTTCAGGTCATTCGGATGAGGTTTGATAGACTTTTTTATCGATGGTGGAATTCGGAAGTTTTGTAATCCTTAGGCTTGAATTCGAGGGTGATTTGGTGTTTCGACGTTGTTTTGAAAGTTCCGAGGGTTAGTATGAGTTTGAATGGTGATATGTGAGTTGTTGACGTGTTTGGTTGAGGTCCTGAGGGCCTCGGTTGGCTTGTTGGCAGAAGATTTGGAATTTGAGTGGAGGTGCAGAATTTTCTTCTTCTGTTGTTTGCGCACCTGCGGATTGGGGACCGCAGGTGCGTAGGGTTGATCGAAGGAGTAGATTTAGTCGTAGGAGCGGATGGATAACCGCACTTGCGGGCCCGCAGGTGCAAGGCCTGGGACGTAGGTATGAAAGTTGGCCCCCTTAGGTTAAAACCGCTAAAGCGGGAAATTTCCGCAGAAACGGTAGCGCAGGTGTGCTTAAGGGACCGCAGATGCGGGATCCCTGGGTCAAAAAACTATATAAGTTTCCCTTCGCGATTTTCAGCCTTGTTTCACCATTTTTAGATGGGCTTGGAGCTTTTTGAGATGATTTGAAGAGGGATTCAAGGGGTAACGCTCGGAGGTAAGATTTGTGAGCTCAATACTCGATTCTATGGTGATTTCTAGGTGATTAGACATGAAATTATTGGAATTTAAGGGTTAAAATAGGATAATTAGGTCTTGAAATTGGAGAATTTTCATTGGGGATTTGAGGGTCCATTTGAGGTTTGATTTTGATGTTCTTGGTATGTATAGACTCGTGGGAGTATAAGGATTCTAGTAATGTTATTTTTATTGATTTCTGAGATGTGGTCCCGAGGGTCGGGTTTGGCTAATTTCGGGATTTTTAATGTAATTTGATTATTTTCGCATAGGCTTTGTTCTTTAGCTTATATTGGCGGCATGAATCTGGTTTTGGTTAGATTCAAAGCATTTGGACTTTGATTCAAAAAGCAAAGTCATTGCGGGCTAGAGTTTGGACCGCTTTGAGGTAAGTAATGATTGTAAATTTTGTCCTGAGGGTATGAAACCCTGGATTTCACATCGTGGTGCTACTTTGAGGTGATGCACATGCTAGATGACGAGCGTGGGGGTGCGCACCGTTGGGGATTATGACTTGGTCCATCTCGTACGAATATTAAATCACGTATTTGATTGAAAATTATTTGATACTATTGTGTGTTGGAAAGCATTACTATGTTTTGGGTTGAATGCCATATGTTTGGACCCTTAGGGGCTTTTTACTACTATTCCTCACTATTTTGACTTAATATATGTACTTAGTCATACTGTGTTTTGCTGATTTCACAACTCAGTCGTATTTACTTTGTTTTGATAGTTAAAATTATATTTTGGGCTGAGCATCCTGTTTTACTGTTGCCCGAGTGGCTTGAGAGGTTTCTGACTGAGTAAGGCAGAGGGCATGTGTTGTGAGGATATCATGGGATCGGGATGCGTGCGACATCATGTTGTACTGATTTATGATATATGAGAGGCCGAAGGCCTGATTTCTTATTCCACGAGATGGATTGTGATAGCGCTTGGGCTATAGGAGCCCCTCCGGAGTTGAACACCCCCAGTGAGCGCGGGTACCCAGTGTGTGTGATGTGATGTTGCCCGAGGGGATGATTATGAGTGATTGTGAGCAGCCTGAGGGGGCTGGTTCTATTGATATTTTTCCCGAGGGGCGGTTATGGTACATGTCTTGCCCGAGGGGCTGTTTACGTTCTTATTATTTTCACATCACTATTTCACCACTTGTTTGAAACTATTGAAAGAGGTTTTTAAAGGAAAAAGGTTTTACTCAAACTGAGTTGTTTTACGAGTTAATTGATTTCTGTATTGTTTTGGACATATACTATTTTCGAGTAGTGTTATGATGTGGAATTACCTATTTTCTTACTGTTGAGTTGCTTTAACTTTTATTACTTATTGGGTTAGCGTACTCACGTTACTCCCTGCAACTTGTGTGCAGATCCAGGAGTCTCGGGATGTGATAATGAGAGTTGATCAGCCTTCCAGCATGTCTCCGGAGTTGGCTAGGTAGCTGCTTGGCGTTCGTAGCCCTGCACTTCTCCTTCTTACCTTACTCAGACTGTCTTAGTATTTTATTTTCGGAATATGTTAGCCTTTCTTGTACTTAGATGAGTTTGTAGTTGCTCATGATTGGTGATACTCCGATGTCGGGCTTGTGTTATATTTCCGCACTAGTTACTTAATCTTATATTGTGAGATATATTGTTAATCAATACTTTTTAAGAAATTCTAATTGCATTTGGGTTGGTGTCGGCTGGCCTAGTTTCGTGATAGGCGCCATCACACTGGGTTAGTTTTAGGGTCGTGATAAGTTGATATCAAAGCCTAGGTTACATAGGTCTCATGAGTTATGAGCAAGTTTAGTAGAGTCTTGCGGATCGGTACATAGATGTCTGTACTTATCCTCGGGAGGCTGCAGAACCTTTAGGAAAAATTTCACGTTCTTGAATTCCTGTCGTGCGAATCTGTTGATTCTAGTAACTAAGCTTCTGTTATTCTATTCTCCTACAGATGAGTAAGGTACTTGGTGCTACCGGTCAAGAAGGACGACCACTAGTACCACTAGTTGAGGCCACTAGATGCCGAGGATGTGGTCGAGGCCGTGGTAGGGGCACGAGTGTAGGGCAGCACCTTCAGATCCACCAGCTGCCCCAGTTCAAGATCAAGTCCCAGTTGCGGACGCTCCAGTAGTACCAGCTCAGGCACCAGCTAAGCCTATTGTTATCCAAGCCTTTAGGAGGCCCTGGCCTAGATTCTAAAAGTGTGTAGTAGCCTAGCTCAGGAGGTCTCAATTACTACTACCGCAACTACTTCTCAGGCCAGGGGAGGCACTCAGACTCCCGCCGCTCGCACACCTAAGAAGGTTGTACAGTGACTTCGGACACCGGGGGCACCTCCAGCCCGGCCGATTGCAGCTACTTAGGATTATGTAGCTCCTGTTATGCCAGAGGACGAGCATCACAAATTGGAGAGGTTTGGTAGACTTCATCCTCTGACTTTCAGTGGTGCAGAGGGCGAGGATGCCCAGGGTTTCTTCGACAAGTGTTAGAGGATGCTTCCGACCACGTGTATTTTAGATACCAGTGGGGTCACGTTCACTACTTTCCAGTTCTCCAGGGATGCACTTAGTTGGTGGAAGTATTACGAGAGGCGTAGGCCGGTTGGTGCAACGCCCCTTTCTTGGAAGCAGTTCTCCGTTCTCTTTCTGGAGAAGTTTGTACCTGAGTCTCACCAAGAGGAGCTGCGTAGGCAGTTTGAGCAGCTTCATTAGTGTGATAGATCTGTTACACAATATGAGATGCAGTTCTCTGAGTTGGCTCGTCATGCGGTTTGGTTGGTTCCCACAGTCCGGGAGAGGATCAGGAGGTTTATAGATGGCCTCGGTTTTTAGCTTCGGTTGCTCATGACCAAAGAGAGAGTATCTGGTGCTACCTTTGATGAGTTTGTTGTCATAGCTCGACAGATTGAGATGGTTCGTGGTTAGGAGAGGGTTGAGAGGGAGGCTAAGAGGCCTCGTGCTTAGGGGGGTTTCAGTGGTACTCCTCATATGGGTAATTTTCAGCACGGTAGAGGTCGTCGATTCAGGCATGCTCAGTCAGCTCGTTCAGGTTATCATGGGGCATCATCGGGCCATGGTTCTCATAGCTTTCATCAGGGCCATTCATCACTTAGTGCCCTTCTAGCCCAAAGTTTGTCCCGTGCTCCATTAGTTTAGGGCTCTTCCATGCCAAGTTCTTCTACTAGTGATCCTGGTGCTAGGGGTTCCCTTCACTCTCCGTCTCCAGCACCAGGGGGTTGTTATGAGTGTGGAGAGTTAGGGAATATGCGGAGACAGTGTCCTCGTCGTCTTAGGGGTTCATCTCAGTAGAGGAGTCCGCCATCGACTTCAGTACTAGTTACTTCACCACCCACCCACCCAGCTAGAGGTGGAGGATGGTCAGCTAGGGGTCGCCATAGAGGGGGAGGTCGATCAAGTAGTGGTCAGGACCATTTCTATGCACTCCCAGCCAGACCTGATGCTATTGCTTCAGATGTTGTGATTACAGGTATTGTCTCAGTTTGCAACAGAGATTCCTCTGTGTTATTTAATCCAAGTTCCACTTTTTCATATATGTCATCATATTTTGCTCGTTAGTTGGATAAGCCTCGTGAGTCTCTTGTTTCATATGTTCGTGTATCTACTCTAGTGGGCGATACTGTTATCGTAGACTGTGTATATCGATCGTGTGTGGTGACAATTGGGGGTTCGAAGACCCGAGTGGACCTTCTGTTGCTTTGTATGGTCATTTTTGATGTGATATTGGGCATGGATTGGTTATCTCCGTGTCGTGCTATTTTGGATTGTCATGCTAAGATAGTGACGTTGGCTATGCCGGGTGTGCCACGGATCGAGTTGCGAGGTTCGACTGATTTTGTCTCCAGTAGGGTGATTTCATTTTTGAAGGCCCAGCCGATGGTTGGGGAAGATTGTATTTCATACTTAGCTTTCGCGAGAGATGTTAGTGCAAAGACTCCTACCATTGATTCAGTCCTAGTAGTGAGGGACTTTCCGAATGTGTTTCCTGCAGACCTATCGGGCATGCCACTAGACAGGGATATTGATTTTGGTATTGATTTGGTACCGAGCACTGAACCCATTTCTATTCCACCGTATCATATGGCACCGGCAGAGTTGAAGGAGTTGAAGGAGAAGCTTCAGGAACTCCTTGATAAAGGGTTTATTCGGCCTAGTGTGTCGCCGTGTGGTGCGCCTATTCTATTTGTGAAAAAGAAGGATGGCACTATAAGGATGTGCATTTGTTATAGGCAGTTGAACAAGGTCACAATCAAGAACAAGTATCATTTGCCTCGTATTGATAATTTATTTGACCAGCTTCAAGGACCAAGGGTGTTCTCCAAGATTGATCTACATTCAGGGTATCACCAGTTGAAGATCAGGGACTCGAACATTCTTAAGATAACTTTCAGGACCCGATATGGTCATTATGAGTTCCTTGTGATGTCATTTAGGCTGACCAATGCCCTAGAAGTGTTCATGCATTTGATGAACATCGTGTTTCGGCCTTATCTCAACTCTTTTGCCATTGTATTCATTGATGATATTCTGGTGTACTCATGTAGTTAGGAAGAGCACGCGAAGCATTTGAGAGTGGTATTGCAGCGGTTGAGGGAGGAGAAGTTTTATGCAAAGTTCCCTAAGTGTGAGTTTTTGCTCAGTTCAGTGGAGTGTCCAGTGAGGGTATTCAGGTCGATCTGAAGAAGATAGAGGCGATCCAGAGTTGACCCAGACTTTCCTCCGCCACAGAGATTTATAGCTTTCTTAGTTTGGCGGGCTACTGCCGTCGGTTCGTTCAGAGATTTTCATCTATTGCATCACCCTTGACCAAATTGACTCAAAAGGGCCCTCCATTCCGGTGGTCGGATGAGTGTGAGACCAGCTTTCAGAAGCTCAAGACTGCCTTGACCACAGCTCCAGTGTTAGTTTTACCATCAGCTTCAGGTTCATATACAATGTATTGTGATGCTTCGAGAGTTGGTATTGGGGGTGTGTTGATGCAGGAGGGTAGAGTAATTGCTTATGTTTCCCATCAGTTGAAGCCCCATGAGAAGAACTACCCTGTTCATGATCTAGATTTGGCTGCCATTGGTGACACGTTGAAGATTTGAAGGCATTATCTTTATGGTGTGTCTTGTGAGGTGTTTACTGATCATCGTAGCCTCCACCACTTATTTAAGCAGAAGGATCTCAATTTGAGGCAGCGGAGATAGTTGGAGCTGCTAAAGGACTATGATATCACTATCTTGTACCATCTGGGGAAGAGCAATATAGTGGCCCATGCTTTGAGTAGGAAGGCGGTGAGTATGCGAAGTTTGGCAAATATTCCTTTTGGGAGAGACTTCTTGCAATTGATGTTTAGGCCTTGGCCAATCAGTTTATGAGATTGGATATTTCGGAGCCCAGTCGGGTCTTAACTTGTGTGGTTTCACGGTCTTCCTTGTTTGATCTCATCAGAGAGCGCCAGTGTGATGATCCTCATTTGCTTGTCAGCAGGTGAAATATGAGCATTAGAGACTGGGTGGTTGCTTCAGCAGATAGATATTCCAGAGTGGAAGTAGGAGCGGATCACCATGGACTTTGTAGTTGGACTCCCATGGACTTTAAAGAAGTTCGATGCTATATTAGGTGATTGTGGATCGGCTGACTAAGTCCGCGCACTTCATTCCTTTGTGTACTACCTATTCTTTGTAGAAGTTAGCAGAGATTTATATCTGAGAGATTGTTTGCTTGCATGGTGTCCTAGTTTCCATCATTTCAGATAGAGGTACTCAGTTCACTTTGCAGTTTTGGAGGGCCATGCAGCGAGAGTTGGTTACTCAGGTTGAGTTGAGAACAGCTTTTCACCCTCAAGCGGACGGGCAGTCCGAGCACACTATATAGATATTGGAGGACATGTTGTGCACTTGTGTCATTAATTTTGGGGATTCGTGGGATTAGTTTCTACCGGTCGCAGAGTTTGCTTATAACCACAGTTAGCAGTCGAGTATTCAGATGGCTCCATATGAGGCTTTATATGGGAGACAATGTAAATTTCCAGTTGGTTGGTTTGAGCTGGGTGAGGCTAGGCTTTTGGGTACAGACTTGGTGCAGGATGCTTTGGACAAGGTGATGGTGATTCAGGAACGACTTCGTATAACGCAGTCAAGACAAAAGAATTATGCTGACAGGAAGGTTCGTAATGTGTCATACATGTTTTGGGAGAAGTTTTAATCCATGAAGGGTGTTATGAGATTTGGGAAGAAGGGTAAATTGAGTTTCCGGTTCATTGGGCCTTTTGAGGTGCTTCGGAGGACTGGGGAGGTGGCTTATGAGCTGGATTTGCCACCTAGCTTGTCGAGTGTGCATCTGGTATTTCATGTTTCTATGCTCCGGAAGTATATTGGCAATCCGTCTCATGTTTTGGATTTTAGCACGGTTCAGTTAGATGGTGATTTGACTTATGATGTGGATCCAGTGGCTATATTGGAGTGACATGTCCGAAAGTTGAGATCAAAGGATATAGCTTTAGTGATAGTGCAGTGGAGAGGTCGGCTCATAGAGGAGGCTACCGTGGAGATCGAGAGGGAGATGCGAAGCAGATATCATCACCTGTTTGAGGCTTCTGCTATGTTTCTTGACTCGATCGAGGACGAACGTTTGTTTAAGAAGGAGCGGATGTAATGACCCGACCGGTCATTTCATGAGTTACCGCTCTGTTTCCCCATTTCTGCTTCTTTATGTGTTGTTCAACTACATTTCATCATATCGGGTTAGTTGGTTTGGGTTCGGAGTAATTTTGTAGAGAAATGAGCACTTAGTCTCTTTTTGGGAAGCTTTAGTTGGAAAAGTTAACTGGAAGTTGACTTGTGAGTAAATGATCTCGGAACTTGGTTTTTATGGTTTGGATAGCTTTGTGAGGTGATTTGGGACTTAGGAGCATGATCGGAATGTATTTTGGAGGTCCATGGTAGATTTAGGCTTGAATTTGCGAAATTGGAGTTTTGGCATTTTCTGGTTGGTAGTGGATATTTTGATATCAGGGTCAGATTGGAATTCTAGAAATTGGAATACGTCCGTTGTGTCATTTGGGACGTGTGTGCAAAATTTCAGGTCATTTGGATGAGGTATTATAGACTTTTTGATCGATGGCGAAATTCGGAAGTTTTGAAATCCTTAGGCTTAAATCTGATGGTGATTTGGTATTTCGGCATTGTTTTGAGTGTTCCGAGGGTTGGTATGAGTTTGAATGGTGATATATGACTTGTTGACGTATTTGGTTGAGGTACCGAGGGCCTCAGGATGGATTTGAATGGTTGGCGGAAGATTTGGAATTTGAGTGGAGCTGCAGAATTTTCTGCTTCTGTTGTTTCCGCACCTGCGGATTGGGAATCGCACGTGCGATGATCATAGGTGCATAGGGCTTACCGCAAGAGCGGATTTACTCGCAGGAGCGGATGGATAACCGCACTTGCAGGTCTGCAGGTGCGAGGCCTGGGGCGCAGGTGCGGAAGTTGGCCCCCTTAAATGAAAAGCGCTGAAGCGGGAACTTTTCGCAGAAGTGGTAGTGCAGGTGCGCTTAAGAGACCACAGATGCGGGATCCCTGGGTCAGAAAACTATATAAGTTTCCCTTCGCGATTTTTAGCCTTGTTTCACCATTTTTTAGATGGTCTTGGAGCTTTTTGAGAGGATTTGAAGAGGGATTCAAGGTTTAATGCTTGGAGGTAAGATTTGTGAACTCAATACTCGATTATATGGTGATTTCTAACTAATAAGGGTTAAAATTGGATAATTAGGGCTTGAAATTGGAGAGTTTTTATTGGGGATTTTAGGGGCCATTTGATGTCCGCTTTTTATGTTATTTGTATGTATAGACTCATTGGAGGAGAAGGATTTTAGTGATGTAATTTTTATCGAATTCCGAGATGTGGGCCTGGAGGTCGGGTTTGGCCAATTTCAGGATTTTTGATGTAATTTAATTATTTTCTGTAGTCTTTGTTCCTTTAGCTTATATTGACAACATTGTATATGGTCAAAATCAGGGAAGGCCAATTTTATGACTTCTATGGCGCTTCAAGCCCGGCTTTGGTGGGCTCGAAGCACATTCTAAGGCTCATCCCTAGAGCACTCGCCTGGAGAGGGTATATCAAAGAATCATCACAGCGTACCTCGAGGCAGCATGAAAATTGACGACCGCGATGAAAAGGCGGGAAACTCCCAAGGGCACGTGATTAGAACTGACAGAGTCTGCGAGAAATCCGTACTAGGTCATTATACAGCTGTACCAATAGTATTTCCTCGTGATTATTAGATATGTACTATGTTGGATTCCCATCTCCTATATAAAGGCGACCTTTGTCATTTTGTAACACACATGAAGATTGTACCAATAGTATTTCTCTGCTTTTCTTGCCTAAAAATGCTCAACAATTACTCTATAGATTTATCACTTGTTCATTTATTGTTCATTCATAGCGCATTTATTGTTCTTCATTTGTTGTTCATTATCAACCTTTAAAGGCTGCCCTCGAGGTTCTGTATCACTGAGCTCGAGGCCCTCAATCTTGTGACCACATTGGTTTGCTTATCATTTCTTGCTCATTTGTACCTATAATTATTCGCATAACAACTAGTATCAATATAAGTCATGTATTTTTATAACCACAAATTAAATATAATTGTTAATACCATTTTTTCTGGTAAACAATTTGGCGCCCACCGTGGGGCTAAAATAATAGTGATTATTTTGGTGCTAGTTTCTGATAACACACGTTATTTTTCACACTTTTTCTTGTCAAAGATTTTTTGATTTCCAGCCAAAATATGTCTAGCACACAAAATGCACTTGCTCATGATAGTGAAGGACTTGGAGAAAATAACGGCATGGGGCTTGGTATACCACCTATAGACCTTGATGGAGTGCCAAACATGGAGCCAGTTGATATCAGATCCCACAACGCTCTAAACACGGAAACAGGCGCAGGCCCCGTAAGGAATGGATGTAGGGAAACCCAGGCTGGAGGCCAAGAAGAACGAGGAATGGAAGAGGCAGGAGTAAGCCTCAAAGTGATATTCGAGATGCTGCAAGCTCAGCAAGTCACCATCGCTCAACTTTAAATTCAGAACAGAACCCATAACACCACCGAACTAGTAAACATGTAGCACGAACTAGTGCTAGAAAGAGCCGATGAAAGCGGCTTGGAGACTGACCCCACAATCATGAAAATGCTCGAGGATTTGACTAAAAGAATCGAGTCAAGATAAAAGAAGATAGAGGCTAACGATAAAAAGGTGGGGACTTATAACTCAAGGGTCGATCAGATCCTGGGCGCACCCCCGATTCTGAAGGTTGTAGATTCATAATATTTTGTGCAGAAACCATTCTCGTCAAGTGCGGCTCCAAAGCCCATCCCAAAGAAATTAAGAATGCTTGATATCCCGAAGTATAATGGGACTACAGACCCCATTGAGCACATTACCGCTTATACTTGTGCTATAAAAGGGAATGACTTAAAGGATGATGAGATTGAATCCATCTTGCTGAAGAAATTTGGAGAAACACAGTCGAAGGGGGCCATGATGTGGTATCACAACCTACCCTTGAACTCGATGGATTCGTTTGCTATGTTGGCAGATTCTTTTGTGAAGGCACGTGCCGGTGCCATCAAGGTTGCTACAAGGAAGTCCGACGTCTTCAAGATCAAACAAAGGGATAACAGGATGCTGAGGGAATTTGTATCTCGCTTCCAGATGGAGCGAATGGAATTACCACCGGTCTCCGATGACTGGGCAGTGCAGGCCTTCACTCAGGGCTTGAATGAATGAAGCTCGATAGCTTCGAAGCAGCTAAAGAAATATTTGATCGAATATCCCGCCGTGACCTGAGCGGATGTGCATAATAGGTAGCAATCGAAGATCAGCATCGAAGACGACCAATTGGGAGCCCCCACTGGCTCAGTATATCCAAGTAGGCTCCTAGCAAAGGAACCAAGGTCTGTAGAAAGAGATTTGAAATTAGGCAAAGAAAGGTATCAACCATACTTCGAAGATCAAAGAGACACTTCGATGGGGAATATACCTCGAAATGATCGAAGAGTATATCGAGAAAAACAATTCCCGGGGACTTACTAGCAAGACCGGGTTTGACAGGCATTTGAGGTCAATGGAGGCACCCCAATTTTCAGAATACAACTTCAACATCGATGTCTCAGGCATCGTATTAGCCATGGGTAAAATCAAAGATATAAGATGGCCAAAACCCGTATAGTCAGATCCTTCCCGAAGGAACCCCAACTTGATGTGCAAATACCATGGCATTCATGGTCATAGGACCGAGGATTGTAGACAACTCCGAGAGGAGGTGGCCCAGCTGATCAATAAAAGGCACCTTCAAGAATTCCTCAGCAATCGAGCCAAGAACCACTTTCAAGAAAGAGAGGCCAACGGAAAGAATGGACCAGAAAAACCTGAGCACATCGTTCACATGATCGTTGGAGGAACCGACGTCCCACAGGGACCCATGTTCAAATGGGCCAAAGTGTCCATCGCTATGGAAAGGCAAACTTGGAGCTATATACCCGAGGACGCCCTTACATTAGAGAATAAGACATCGAGGCCTTGTCCCAACCATATAATGATGCACTGGAAATTTCTTTTCTTTTGAATAACGTTCAAATTAAACGTGTGTTCATGGATCCAGGTAGCTCGGCCAACATAATTAGGTCGAAGATGGTGGAGCAGCTCGGACTGCTCGATGAGATCATGCCCTCCTCTCGAGTCCTCAATAGATTCAACATGGCAAGTGAGACAACAAAGGGAGAAATCATCCTCCCAGTCAACGTGTTCGGTACAGTTCAAGACACCAAGTTTCATGTCATTGAAGGTGACATGAGGTACAATGCCTTACTTGGAAGGCTGTGGATACATAGTGTAAGGGCGGTACCATCAACTCTTCATCAGATAATGAAGTTCCCAACAAAAGATGGTAAAAAAACGGTGTACGAAGAACAACATGCAGCAAAGGAAATGTTCACGGTAAATGACATGGCACCAACATCAACTCTCCCCGTCCAGGATGAGTCAGGAAATGGGCTGACCCCCGAGGAACAGGGAATCTATGAGCATTCGAAAGAAGATAACGAAGAAGACTTCCTCACTCCTTGGACCTTCGCTGCCTCCGAGGAGTCGGATGCAACAAATTCAACGGTTTAAGAACTCGAACAAGCCGTCTTGATCGAGCTTCTTCCAGATTGAAAGGTATACCTGGGAACAGGATTTACCCCCGTACTCAGAAAAAACTCATCCAATTTCTTATTAACAACATTGATTTCTTTGCTTAGTCCTGTTTAGACATGACAGTTATCCCGCCGGAAATAACCACTCATCGACTAAGTGTCGATCTCAAGTTCAAACCAGTAAAGAAAAAAGGAGGCCTCAATCCAAGGTAAAACATGCATTCATCAAAGATGAGGTAACAAAACACCTTAAAATAGGATCAATTAGGGAGGTAAAATACCCTGAATGGTTGGCTAATATAGTGGTGGTTCCCAAAAAGGAAATAAATTGAGAATATGAGTAGATTATAAAAACTTGAATAATGAATGCCCCAAAGACTCATTCCCATTGCCCAATATCGATTGCTTGATCGATGCCACAACCGGCCATGAGATCCTAACTTTTCTCGACTCCTACTCCGGGTATAATCAAATTCAAATGAACCTGGAGGACAGGGAAAAAACTTCATTTATCACGAAGTATGGTACATACTGTTATAATGCAATTCCTTTCGGGCTAAAAAATGCAGGAGCTACGTACCAACGCCTAGTTAATAAGATGTTTGAACATCAAATAGGCCAATTTATGGAAGTTTGCATTGCTGACATGCTAGTTAAGTCCCTGCGTGCTAGGACCATTTGACTCATTTGTAGGAAACATTCGATATCCTTAGAAGCTACAACATGAAGCTCAACCCCGAGAAATGTGCCTTCAGAGTAGGATCGGGCAAATTTTTAGGCTTCATGGTGTCGAATAGGGCGATCAAGATCAACACCGACAAAATCAAGGCCATTGAAGAAATCACAGTGGTGAACAATGTGAAGGCCATATAGCAGTTGACCGGGTGTATAGCAGCCTTAGGCCGATTCATCTCAAGATCGTCAGATTGGAGTTATCATTTCTTATCCTTGCTCAAAAAGAAAAATAGCTTTGAGTGGACTCCGAAATGCCAACATGCTTTAGAGGAATTGAAAAGGTACCTCTCGAGCCCACCTTTGCTCTACACACCGAAGGAAGATGAAATGTTGTACTTGTTTCTGGCCATATCCGAAGTAGTGGTAATTGGTGTGTTGGTTTGGGAAGAACAAGGTACGCAATTCCCTGTTTATTACATAAGTTGGACTCTAATAGATACTGAAACCAGGTATCCACACTTAAAAAAATTAGCTCTTGCATTAATAAGTGCATCTCGAAAATTAAAACCTTATTTTCAATGCCATCATTTATGTGTTTTAACAACATACCCTCTTTGAAACATCTTACACAAACCTGAATTATCGGGCAGATTGGCCAAATGGGCCATCGAGCTCGAAGGGTATGATATCGAGTATCAACCCCGAACGGGTATCAAGGCCAAAATTTTGTCAGACTTCATGGCCGACTTTACGCCTGCCCTCATGCCCGAGGTAGAGAAAGAACTCTTTCTAAAAATGGGTACATCATCGGGGGTATGGACCATGTTCACCGATGGTGCCTCGAATGTGAAAGGGTCCAGCTCGGCATCGTTCTAAAATCACTAACAACGACATGATTAGGCAATCTATAAAAACTTCAAAATTTACTAACAATGAGGTCGATTATGAGACTATGATTGGAGGTTTCGAGCTAGCAAAGATCCTAGGAGAAGAAGTCATCGAAGCAAAATACGACTCCCTTCGGGTAGTCAACCAAGTAAATGGGCGCATCGAGGTTCGGGAAGACAGGATGCAAAGATACTTAGACAAACTTCAGGTCATATTGCATCGTTTCAAAGAGTGGACGCTGGTCCACATTCCTCGAGATCAGAACAGTGAGGCCGATGCACTCACGAACCTGGGATCGTCTGTCGAAGAAGATGACATACTACCGGGGGCTATCGTAAAGTTATCCAAGTCGGTGATTGAAGTAGTCCATCCGAGATCAACTCAACAAGTCTAACATTGGACTGGAGGAATATATACATCGACTATTTGAGAAACGAGAAACTACCCATAGACCCAAAAGAATCGAGGGCCCTTTAAGCCAAAGCAGCTTGATTTTCACTCGACGAGAATGGAACACTATATAGAAGGACCTTCAACGGACCTCTATAAGTATGCTTAGGACCGGGGGACACCGATTATTTACTTCGAGAAATCCACGAGGGCACCTATGGATATCATTCTGGTGCCGATTCTTTGGTTCGAAAGGTGATCAGAGTAGGTTACTATTGGGACAGCATGGAGAAGGACACCAAGGAATTCGTTCGAAGGTGTGACAAATGCCAAAGGTTTGTGCCAATGATTCACCAACCCGCTAAACAGCTACATTCAATCTTATCACCATGACCGTTCATAATATGGGGGATGGACATTGTTGGCCCCCTACCGACGGTGCCAGGTAAAGCTAGATTTATTCTGTTTGTGACTAACTATTTCACGAAATGGGTGGAAGCACATGCCTCCGAGAAGATAAGAGAGCCAAGCGCCAGATTTTGACATGCCACCGAGGACTCGAACAGCGAGGCCATAACAACAACCCTCGAGCTACTAGATGAAAAGCGAGATGCTACACTAGTCCGAACGGCCACCCAAAAACAGAGGATCGAGAGATATTATAACATAAGAACAAACCTCCGATACTTCGGAGCTGGGGACTTAGTCTTAAGGAATGTTACCCCCAACACCCGAAACCTAAATGAAGGGAAGCTAGGCCTGAGCTGGGAAGGACCGTACCGCATCCTCGGAGTAGTAGGCAAAGGGTCCTACAAAATTGGCCTATGGAAGGTGAACAACTTCCAAGAAATTGGAACATATAAATGATCAAACACTATTATTGCTAAGGTATAGCCTTCTTCCTTTTTGCTTTATGTCTCATACTAATTTCTTATAGGTGTCCAATGGGAGATGATGAAGCACCATTCGACTCGAAGACCTTGGGTTTTAAAGCATGTGTTGCACTCTTTTTCCCTTCGATCTGGTTTTATCCCAAATAGGTTTTATTGGCGAGGTTTTAACAGGGCAACATCTATATGCTACCTAAGGAGAACTCATCAAGTATTCAAGACTTCTCTTTGATCAACCTCAAATACTGGGGGGCATCACCCCGGTAGGTCACCTCTTCAAAGAAATCGAACAACGCCTTGGAGGACCTTAATAAGAGAATGTTCTATTGGGCCAAACGGTCAAATGAACCGTGTCCATGTAGAATAATCGAGCCTCCAAAGGCAAAAAACATGTACGCATATATCAAGTAATTGAGGAAGCCTCTTTGCTAATCAAAACACTTTGTACCTAGAAGAGGTTCACTACTTTCTCATAATACAACCTAAGGGCTAAAAACTTTCGAATACTCGGGGACTGTCGTCGACAGTCAGCTCATCGAACCATCGAAAACTCGAATTCGTAAGAACTCGATCAAGCAAATTCGAGCTCGTAAGACTTCAGTGAGGCAACATTGAATCTGTCAGACCTCAACGAGGCATTCCCAAACTTATAAGACCTCAATAAGGCAATATCGAGCTTACAAGACCTCAACAAGGTGTACTCAAATTTATAAGACCTTAAAAAAGGCATAACCCCGATATGAAGACCAAGACTATATATTCGAACTTGTAATACCCCTAAAAAGGCATACCCTTGATATAGACGCCAAGGTCACCGCACCCAGGGACTAAAGGCTATGGCAAAACATAAAGACTACGGTTGAACTAAAAGGCTACAACCGAATTAAAGCAGCTCGGAGACGTCCGACTGCCGCCATAAAAATAAAGGCCTTCAAATACTTCGAAAATACATCAAAAAGAGCCGGTTAATCAGGCTACCATTTGCATAAGAAAAGTAGCTTCGATAATATCATCTTCGAACAATAAAAAGGTTTCGAAAACAATCAACCTTCGATGAAAAGTTTTTGAAAACTCAGCCTTCGAGTGAAC